>NC_060193.1:58212596-58225096 GCF_021184085.1 Oncorhynchus gorbuscha
CTGCTATCGTTGCTTAGAGCTCGGGGAAACACTGCTCCCCCAGCCTTGACACAGATTTCTGTTACACTGGTGAGGATGAGCCCTTTTGGAGATCAACCTCTGCTTGAACCTGTCTTCTCCCACAGACATGGAGGACAGAGCGTCCTCTCTCCTGTATGACTGTGACATGCGCCCTCGTCCATAGATTAGTCTGGGTTAAGTAGCGAGAGATGTACTTGTGCACGTATGTATGGGCACCCTCATATCCTCACGTCTCACCCTTCTGTTCCTCACGTCCCACATCTCCCCCTTTCTCTCCCGCGTCCCTCTCCCGGCTGCCGCGCTGCAGACTGGAACGCTGACGTCAGCCGGAGGCCCCGGACAGGCCGGAGCATGTTGGGATGAGGCGGGCTCGCTGCACACAGACACCCCATTTCTCTCCCTGTCTCTCTGTGACTAGAGGAACACAGGCGTGTTGAGGAACTCCTCTGTCTGTAAGATGAGCTGCCAGAGGGCGGCTCCAAGACACTGACTGACAGACAGACCGGCCATTTGAGTGACTGATCACTCACAGAGTTCCTCGTGGTTTCCTGTGGGGTGTTGGCCTGGACGTGTTGGCTCTCGTCCTCTGTCCCTCTAGGTATTAATATGAAAGCCTGGTGTACATGAACCTGCACTTATTGTCACTGTTTTGCAAAATCTCTGGTTTCCTTCATAATCATTGATCTTGAACCACCTGAAAGGTGAACGCAGATCCATCCAACCTTTGACCTTCCAGTCCCCATACAGACCACTCAGTTTCCCATTACAGCAACCTGTGTCTGTCATGCCGTCTCTCCCTCTCCTTGTTTCGCCTCCCACCAGGCCTTGTGACAAACTTCTCACCACATCTCTAAACGTGGTAAATAATATCTCCCCGGCCCATTCTGACCGGCGATAGGCAGGACTCGGCCTGGGTTGAGCTCGACATCTATTAGACTTAATGAGTGGAGTGTTGAGCCTTTGCAATCAGACTGAGGGACATCCTCAGACAACAGGCTTTAAATCAGAGCTGCGCTTCAGAGCCAGCAGCTGTACTGTCTGGTAGATCTATTTCTATCTGTGTTCTGTAATGGGAGCCGGCAGAGGGGGCAGGGAGGCCCCCCAGGGGTGGTAAACACATTGTTATCTGAGGAGAGAAGAGAAAGGGGAGGCAGAGGGGAAGAAACGGGAGAGATGTAAATAGATAGAATAGTGTGATAGAGATGTGTGTGGAGAGAGAGATGGAGAGAGTGGGCGAAAGAGGCTGACAGAGGGGGACAGAGCGAGAAAGAAGAGAGAGAGTAGTAGTGGTTGTTTATATGGAGTGTTGGAGGGAGTCTGTTTGGTGTAATGAATAAGCCAAGTCACTACTGAATAATCTATGTCTCACATGGTGGGGAGCTTCCCCAGTGGAAGCTGAAAATAGGAAGAGAGAACGGGGGAAACAGTGAAAGGGCTCAGCCACCTCCCTCCACATCTCTCCATCTATCTATTTCTCCATCTATTCCTCTTCATTTGAGGTACTGTTGCACGTGCTGTATGCATGGAGCCGTGAGCTGTTATGAATGTTTATTGCAGGTTATATAATGCATTGATAGAATTAACTATAAATGATTTAATATCATCCATTATAAACCAGTAGCTGATAAGGGGTGTTACCAAAATGTATTTGCGTCAGAAATAATTCCTCTTATTTTAAAAAGAATTCCTGTGAATTCCTGGGTAAGACGGTAGGATTTTACACAAGACACAGTTGAGAGGTTTTCAAAGCCGTTTAGATGAAGGAGGAAAAAACTGTCTTCCTGCCAGCCGTGTTTTGATGCAGGTAGGTTATTGTGTAAGAACTACTTTAGGAGGGCTTTCTTTACTGCAAGCCAGGTGTGTCTGCACCAGAGTGCACGTTGGCCCTTGTTTTGATGCAGGTAGGTTATTGTGTAAGAACTACTTTAGGAGGGCTTTCTTTACTGTAAGCCAGGTGTGTCTGCACCAGAGTGCACATTGGCCCTTGTTTTGGTGCAGGTAGGTTATTGTGTAAGAACTACTTTAGGAGGGCTTTCTTTACTTGTGTCTGCACCAGAGTGCACATTGGCCCTTGTTTTGGTGCAGGTAGGTTATTGTGTAAGAACTACTTTAGGAGGGCTTTCTTTACTGCAAGCCAGGTGTGTCTGCACCAGAGTGCACATTGGCCCTTGTTTTGGTGCAGGTAGGTTATTGTGTAAGAACTACTTTAGGAGGGCTTTCTTTACTGTAAGCACAGTGTGTCTGCACCAGAGTGCACATTGGCCCTTGTTTTGTGCTGTAAGAACTACAGGGAGTGCACAGTGTGTCTGCACCAGAGTGCACATTGGCCCTTGTTTTGGTGCAGGTAGGTTATTGTGTAAGAACTACTTTAGGAGGGCTTTCTTTACTGTAAGCACAGTGTGTCTGCACCAGAGTGCACATTGGCCCTTGTTTTGGTGCAGGTAGGTTATTGTGTAAGAACTACTTTAGGAGGGCTTTCTTTACTGTAAGCCAGGTGTGTCTGCACCAGAGTGCACATTGGCCCTTGTTTTGGTGCAGGTAGGTTATTGTGTAAGAACTACTTTAGGAGATTGGCTTTCTTTACTGCCAAGCCAGGTGTCTGCACCAGAGTGCACGTTGGCCCTTGTTTTGATGCAGGTAGGTTATTGTGTAAGAACTACTTTAGGAGGGCTTTCTTTACTGTAAGCCAGGTGTGTCTGCGCCAGAGTGCACGTTGGCCCTTGTTTTGGTGAGAGGAAAGTGGGATACAGGCGTGGTTATCTCCGTGAACTTGATGCAAGCGTTGACGTCACCGCGAGCCGGGGGAGATGGCCAGATATCGATGTTTATCTTGCCAAACTAAGTGGCTCCCGTGAGAGACGTCACATCGTCAGGTTGTTGCTGAAATGGAATCCGATCTTATGCAGAGCTTGTGCACCGTGGTTTAAAACAACTGGAGAGTGGGGCCTATAGCAGCCTGCATGCTTCTAGTTGTGTGCTGCCTACCTGTGGCCCGGCTAGACTGAACCCTTCTACTGTAGGCCTTCCCCCATGTCCTTCCACTGTCCCAGAAATCAATGCTCTGTAATGTAGAACACAACTGTGAAGTTTCTCTTACGCTTCCGCCCGCTAGCAACGCCAACGTCAGAGCAAATAACACAAAGGGGGTGTGTGTTGACGGGGAGTCTCCTAGCAACCATAAAGAGCCCCTATAGCCTTAATTAAGTTCACTTGAGGCTATAGACATATATTTCACAGTACTGTGATCTGAAGAATAGAGAGCTGTGTGTGTGTGTGTGACACAGAGCAATGTCCAACACTGGGTGTATTTCTAGAGGGAACTAGTTCTCTGTACTCAGAGGGAAGAGGGGGGATGCAGTGTCAACAGAGGAAGACACAGAATAGATTTTCCCTCCATCCACTCTATCTCTCCTGTGTATCTGCCGTCGGTTCCAGGAAATGGAGGAGCAGCAGAATAAACAGACAGCAGGCCTACGACAGCCCTGTGATGTCACCAGCACAGAGAGAGGGAGGAGGGCACAGAGACTGGTACAAAGAGGGAGAGGGAGGAGGGCACAGAGACTGGTACAAAGAGGGGGGAGGGACACAGAGACTGGTACAAAGAGAGAGAGGGGAGGGACACAGAGACTGGTAAAAAGAGGGAGAGGGGAGGGACACAGAGACTGGTAAAAAAGGGAGAGGGGAGGGACACAGAGACTGGTACTGTTAAAGAGGGAGAAAAAGACTGGTAAAAAGGAGAGGGGAGGGACACAGAGACTGGTAAAAGAGGGAGAGGGGAGGGACACAGAGACTGGTAAAAAGAGGGAGAGGGGAGGGACACAGAGACTGGTACAAAAGAGAGAGAGGGGAGGGACACAGAGACTGGTACAAAGAGGGAGAGGGGAGGGACACAGAGACTGGTACAAAGAGGGAGAGGGGAGGGACACAGAGACTGGTACAAAGAGGGAGAGGGGAGGGACACAGAGACTGGTACAAAGAGGGAGAGGGGAGGGACACAGAGACTGGTAAAAAGAGGGAGAGGGGAGGGACACAGAGACTGGTAAAAAGAGGGAGAGGGGAGGGACACAGAGACTGGTAAAAAAAAGAGGGAGACTGGTACAAAGGGAGGGACACAGAGACTGGTAAAAAGAGGGAGAGGGGAGGGACACAGAGACTGGTACAAAGAGGGAGAGGGGAGGGACACAGACTGGTAAAAAGAGGGAGAGGGGAGGGACACAGATGGGTAAAGACAGAGGAGGGACACAGAGAGAGGTAGCTAGCGAGGGAGCAGGAGTGTTGAGAAAGCAGAACAGAAAACTGAGGAAAGGAGAGGAGGACAGAGACTGACAGAAATATAAAGAGCAGCACCACTAAAGCTAAATAGATCCACAAGGCAGAGACGAGCTGTAGAGGAGGAAACGAGGACGGGGGAAAGAGCAGAGAGGAGAGCGTTTATCGCCATGATCACTACAGCGCTGATGGGTATGTCAACTATATATGTTCTATTACGCATGCCTTCTCTCAAAGTAGTTCCTCTCTGTCTCTGTCTCTCGCTCTCTCTCTGTCTCTCTCTCTCTGTCTCTCTCTCTCTGTCTCTCTCTCTCTCTGTCTCTCTCTCTGTCTCTCTCTCTCTGTCTCTCTCTCTGTCTCTCTCTCTCTCTCTCTCTCTCTCTCTCTCTGTCTCTCTGTCTCTCTGTCTCTCTGTCTCTCTGTCTCTCTGTCTCTCTGTCTCTCTGTCTCTCTGTCTCTCTGTCTCTCTGTCTCTCTGTCTCTCTGTCTCTCTGTCTCTCTGTCTCTCTGTCTCTCTCTCTCTCTCTCTCTCTCTCTCTGTCTCTCTGTCTCTCTGTCTCTCTGTCTCTCTGTTTCTCTGTCTCTCTCTGTTTCTCTGTCTCTCTCTGTTTCTCTGTCTCTCTCTGTTTCTCTGTCTCTCTCTGTTTCTCTCTGTCTCTCTCTGTTTCTCTGTGTCTCTCTGTTTCTCTGTCTCTCTCTGTTTCTCTCTCTGTCTCTCTCTCTCTCTGTCTCTCTCTCTCTCTCTCTCTCTCTCTCTCTCTCTCTCTCTCTCTCTCTCTCTCAAACTATTCCTCTGTTACGTTCTCTTTCTCTCTGCTTGTTGGTTAGTGTTGTGTACACGGAGTGGTATAGTCAATGAGATGATCACAGGCCGTACCAGTCAGTGGCTGCAGCATGTGTTTCAGAGCTAGGACATTATGGTTGTGTATATGTCTCTCTGCATGGGACAGAAGCACCAGTCGTTGGTATTTGAATGCTGTGCTTGACTGTGTGGGAGGGGTCCTTAGGGAGGAGGGCAAAGAACTGGGGTAGAGAGAGAATCTACATATTGGTTTGTGCAGCATCACTAAGTACGTTTATATAAACACTTCTAATTCAATATTAAACTGATTAGAAGGCTGAGTATGGGATTAGTCATGTAAACGCTGTATTCTGCTCATCTTAATGGGCGTAAGGTCAACATCGAAGTAAGCACACAGCGATTAAAACATCTGGTTTTCTGAGCGATCTTTCAAATTGCTAGGACACGTTAACACCCTAATTGGAGTTTGAGCGGTGTATTTGATATGCGTATGACCCACCAAGCACCAGCAGCACAAGGTTAGTGAGTTAGGGGAAAACTTACAGCATCTTCAAAATAGGTTTCACATACCAACTGTATATGTCCCAACTCAAACGCTTCCCTAAAAGAACACGATCGCTGTGGAAAAACGTTTGTTTTGATTGGTGATTTTTCTGCGTATAGCCAAGTCCCATCAGGTAGCCTGTTTTCAGATGTGTCCATGTAAACAGGATTATTATGGAAATGGTTCTTCTTGAAAAGCATGTCGACGTGATCTGACTATTCACTATTATTGTGTGCATGTAACCGTACTCATTCATCTGATGAACCCAGAGACTGTGTCTGCCTTTAGTGTGTGTTGTGTGTTGTGTGTATGAGTCTTTAGGCCTGTGTGTGTGTGACTGTGTGTGACTGTGTGTGCTGCACCTAGTGTGGGTGTGTGTGACTGTGTGTGTGTGACTGTGTGTGTGTGACTGTGTGTGTGTGACTGTGTGTGTGTGTGTGACTGTGTGTGTGTGTGTGACTGTGTGTGTGTGTGTGTGACTGTGTGTGTGTGTGTGTGACTGTGTGTGTGTGTGTGTGACTGTGTGTGTGTGTGTGTGTGTGTGACTGTGTGTGTGTGTGTGTGTGACTGTGTGTGTGTGTGTGTGTGTGACTGTGTGTGTGTGTGTGTGACTGTGTGTGTGTGTGACTGTGTGTGTGTGTGACTGTGTGTGTGTGTGACTGTGCGTGTGTGTGACTGTGTGTGACTGTGCGTGTGACTGTGCGTGTGACTGTGCGTGTGACTGTGCGTGTGACGTGTGACTGTGCGTGTGTGTGTGACTGTGCGTGTGTGTGTGACTGTGCGTGTGTGTGTGACTGTGCGTGTGTGTGTGACTGTGCGTGTGTGTGTGACTGTGTGTGTGTGTGACTGTGTGTTCTGCACCTAGTGTGGGTGTTAGCCTAACACGATTAAGACAGAGTTTCAAGCAAACATATCTGGCTGTCTGGCACGCTGTTGGGAAAACTTGTAGATAAATAATCGTCCAATCGCGACTATTTATTCAGATTTAATGGGGAGGAAACCGTGCGATTGGAGGCCTTCCTGTAGCAGTGCGTTCTGGGGGTGGTTGGCCAGGGCTGAA
The DNA here is from genome assembly GCF_021184085.1 of Oncorhynchus gorbuscha. NCBI lineage: Eukaryota > Metazoa > Chordata > Actinopteri > Salmoniformes > Salmonidae > Oncorhynchus > Oncorhynchus gorbuscha. Next base: position 58,219,293 of record NC_060193.1, read on the forward strand.
GTCTCCTCCACCACGCCACATTTCAATGCAGTCTTTGTGAGAGGAGTGCTACACTTCATGTTTGACTTATCACGGCCAGATGGACAGTACTGTGAAGGGGCTCTCTGTGCTGATAAGGATGCTGAGTGTGTGTGTGTGTGTGTGTGTGTGTGTGCGTGCACAGAATGTGATGGCTGTTTTATTTTATCTATTTGGGTCCCATCATTTTGTCTTTTTTCATTATTCAATATGCATGGACTACCATTCTGTCTCTCTGTTCCTCTCTCTAGTGGACATTAACTCTGCCCTGCCCCTGCGTCTACCCCCGGCTGCCATCCCCATGGACCTACGCATTGACCAGCACCATCACCAGCAGCAGCTGTCCATGTCACCTTCTGCAGCCCAGGCATCTGCAGCCCAGGCCAGAGAGCAGCAGCTGCAGCAGGAGCTCCTGTCCCTGAAACAGAAACAACAGATTCAGAGACAGCACCTCATCGCTGAGTTCCAGAGGCAACATGAGCAGCTCAACCGCCAGCATGAAGCCCAGCTGCAGGAACATGTTAAGGTGTGGGGGGAGGGGAGGGTGGGAGAGGGAGGGGGGAGGGTGGGAGGGATGGTGGGAGGGTGGGTGGGATGGGAGGGGAGGAGGGAGGGAGGGAGGGTGGGTGGGAGAGGGGAGGGTGGATGGGAGAGGGAGGGAGGGAGGGTGGGAGGGTGGATGGGAGAGGGAGGGAGGGAGGGTGGGAGGGTGGATGGGAGGGAGGGTGGGAGGGTGGGTGGGTGGGGAGGGAGGGAGGGAGGAGTGGTGGGTGGGAGGGAGGATGGGAGAGGGAGGGAGGAGGGTGGGAGAGGGAGGGTGGGTGGGTGAGGGGGGTGGGTGGGAGGGTGGGTGGGTGGGAGAGGGAGGGTGGGGGAGGGTGACTGAGTGAGTGACTGAGTGAGTGACTGACTGAGTGACTGACTGAGTGACTGACTGAGTGACTGAGTGACTGAGTGACTGAGTGACTGAGTGACTGAGTGACTGAGTGACTGAGTGACTGAGTGACTGACTGACTGAGTGACTGAGTGAGTGACTGAGTGAGTGACTGAGTGAGTGACTGACTGACTGACTGACTGACTGACTGACTGACTGACTGACTGAGTGAGTGACTGAGTGACTGAGTGACTGACTGAGTGACTGAGTGACTGAGTGACTGACTGAGTGACTGAGTGACTGACTGAGTGACTGACTGACTGACTGAGTGACTGACTGACTGACTGACTGACTGAGTGACTGACTGACTGACTGAGTGACTGACTGACTGAGTGAGTGAGTGACTGAGTGACTGAGTGAGTGAGTGAGTGAGTGACTGAGTGAGTGACTGAGTGAGTGACTGAGTGAGTGACTGAGTGAGTGACTGAGTGAGTGACTGACTGAGTGACTGACTGAGTGACTGACTGAGTGACTGACTGAGTGACTGACTGAGTGCCTGACTGAGTGCCTGACTGAGTGACTGACTGAGTGACTGAGTGACTGAGTGACTGACTGAGTGAGTGAGTGAGTGAGTGAGTGAGTGACTGAGTGAGTGACTGAGTGAGTGACTGAGTGAGTGAGTGAGTGAGTGAGTGACTGAGTGGGAGAGAGGGAGGGGAGGAGGGAGGGTGGGTGGGGGGAGAGGGAGGGGAGGAGGGAGGGTGGTGGGGGGGTGAGTGAATGAGTGAGGGAGGGTGGGAGGAGGGGGGGAGGGGGGGGAGTGAGTGAGTGGGACAGAGAGAGAGAGGGAGGGAGGAGGGTGGGAGGAGGAGGGGGGGTGCAAGGCTCCGCTCCAGAAGCATGTCAAGAAAGACAGTAATTTCCCTCTCATACATGTCTAAACTAGATCTTTCTCAGTGTAGCAGAAGCCTTTCAGCCCTATGATATTTGCCCTGCTCTTTGGGTCAGTGTTTGGGCCTGTAAGTGACCCAGATTCTGCAGATTGAAGGGCTGAGGGCTGATCCCAGTACAGTGCTAACAGCACAAGGGCTCCTTTGGCCTGTGGTGGGGCTGGAAGACCACTCAGGTAGCAGAGAGTGACGCAAAGCCAAGGCAGGGAGGCCCAGGCTCAATCAGCCCCATTCAGAGCCTGTACACACACACACCGAGACCTGCAGCGCACACACCGAGACCTGCAGCGCACACACCGAGACCTGCAGCGCGCACACCGAGACCTGCAGCGAGCACACCGAGACCTGCAGCGCGCACACGAGACCTGCAGCGCACACCGAGACCTGCAGCGCGCACACCGAGACCTGCAGCGCGCACACCGAGACCTGCAGCGCGTACACAGAGACCTGCAGCGCGCACACCGAGACCTGCAGCGCGCACACCGAGACCAGCAGCGCGCACACCGAGACCAGCATCGGGCACACCGAGACCAGCAGCGCCGAGACCTGCAGCGCACACACCTCTGCCTATCACCAAGACAGGTCAAGGAGTGGGAAAGAAAGTAGGAGACAGACACTGGTGGATTGGAAAGAGGAAGACATGTAATCTTGTTGTTTTCCCTGTATACCTCTATAGAACTCTTTAGGATAAGGTGTCTCCCCTTAAATGCACCAAAGGTTGGATTCCAGACTTAAAGCACTCCCTTCCATCTGCCCTTGAATATTGAAAGGGGGAATGTTTGGGACCTATCCAAAACCATACCGTGCCTGCCTGCTGCTCTTCTGTCACGCACCTCCTCACCTCCCATATGAATGTATCCATCAGCAGGACTCTTGTTCCAGTCACCTTCCCTTGACGGTGAACACGGCTGCATGTCCTCGCTAGCAGGCGCTTATTTAACACACGAAACCATCCAAGGCAATAACAAACATCCCTGACAAATTAGGGCCAATCAAATTAATCAAATATTGGAGTTGGGCACTCTACTAAGGAGTGTGTGTGTGTGTGTGTGGATCTAATGGTTCAGTTTGGTCGTGATGTAGAGGGTCCATGGTACGTACAGAGAGGAAAGGTTATTCACGTATTGACTGGAGTGGTGTGGCTCCTGTAAACATGCTGGGAACATTTGCATGGACAGTGATTGGGCTGAGGCTGAATAGATGTGTTGTGATAGTGTGAGGTGACCAAGCTAGCATGTTCACCTGGGTCTAAGGTGAACATGTCAGGAATGGGGGATAGCTGCGAGAGAGCAGACCTGCAGGGCAAGGAGAGAGATGGGAGGGAGAAATCAGCATTGGCTCCAGAACCAACAGCAGGGTGGTGTACCAACATTGAATTAACATTATAGTACTGTTACTGTAACATTGTAGTAACATAACGTTATCGCAGGATCTCCTGGCTCTGGATGTTGTAGTAACGTTGTGTTCCCCTCATGCAGCACCAGCAGGAGCTCCTGGCCCGGGATGTTGTAGTAACGTTGTAGTAACGTTGTGTTCCCCTCATAACGCTCCTGGCCCAGGATGTGTTAACCCCTCATGCAGCACCAGCAGGAGCTCCTGGCCCAGGATGTTGTAGTAACGTTGTGTTCCCCTCATGCAGCACCAGCAGGAGCTCCTGGCCCGGGATGTTGTAGTAACGTTGTAGTAACGTTGTGTTCCCCTCATGCAGCACCAGCAGGAGCTCCTGGCCCGGGATGTTGTAGTAACGTTGTAGTAACGTTGTGTTCCCCTCATGCAGCACCAGCAGGAGCTCCTGGCCCAGGATGTTGTAGTAACGTTGTGTTCCCCTCATGCAGCACCAGCAGGAGCTCCTGGCCCAGGTTGTTGTAGTAACGTTGTGTTCCCCTCATGCAGCACCAGCAGGAGCTCCTGACCCAGGATGTTGTAGTAACGTTGTGTTCCCCTCCATGCAGCACCAGCAGGAGCTCCTGGCCCAGGATGTGTAGTAACGTTGTGTTCCCCTCATGCAGCACCAGCAGGAGCTCCTGACCCAGGATGTTGTAGTAACGTTGTGTTCCCCTCATGCAGCACCACCAGGAGCTCCTGGCCCAGGATGTTGTAGTAACGTTGTAGTAATGTTGTGTTCCCCTCATGCAGCACCAGCAGGAGCTCCTGGCCCAGGATGTTGTAGTAACGTTGTGTTCCCCTCATGCAGCACAAGCAGGAGCTCCTGGCCCAGGATGTTGTAGTAACGTTGTGTTCCCCTCATGCAGCACCAGCAGGAGCTCCTGGCCCAGGATGTTGTAGTAACGTTGTAGTAACTTTGTGTTCCCCTCATGCAGCACCAGCAGGAGCTCCTGACCCAGGATGTTGTTGTAATGTTGTGTTCCCCTCCATGCAGCACCAGCAGGAGCTCCTGGCCCAGGATGTTGTAGTAACGTTGTGTTCCCCTCATGCAGCACCAGCAGGAGCTCCTGGCCCAGAATGTTGTAGTAACGGTGTGTTCCCCTCATGCAACACCAGCAGGAGCTCCTGGCCCAGGATGTTGTAGTAACGTTGTGTTCCCCTCATGCAGCACCAGCAGGAGCTCCTGGCCCTGAAACATCAGCAGGAGCTGTTGGAGCACCAGAGGAAGATGGAGAAGCACCGTCTGGAGCAGGAACTGGAGAAACACCAGAGAGAACAGAAACTACTGCTGCTGAAGAACAAAGAGAGAGGACAGGAGAGTAAGCAGCTGGAACAATACATTATCATATTACTAGTAGAACTAAAATGGGGCCACTATGTACAAAAAGTGCTGTAATTTCTTAACGGTTCACCTGATGTGGACGAAAATATCCTCAAAGTAAAGCGGACTGTCTGCACTTTAAGCTCTATTGTCATTGGCTAATTTCAAATCCAAACTTTTGAAGTATAGAGCCAAAAGAAGAAACAAAGCTTCACTGTTGCAGTAGTTACGGAGGGCAGTGTATATCTCTCTCACACCCAACCAACCTCCATTCTGGTCATCCCTTTATTCTAGAGTGGATGTGCTTGTGTGGGGCTGCCGTGCTGCCTGCTCTCTGTCAGTGGAGAGGTGTTGAGAGAGACAGGCAGCAGGCTACAGGTATAGGGCTGGCCTCAACACCACAAGGCCACTGGCTCATTAGTTATCTAGTGGTATGGATGGGCTAAACACACACACAGGGTCACCAGACAGGATGGATGACAACGGCAGCTGTCCTGGAGGAGTTTGGTCTGATACAACCCTCAGTCTAGAGCTGAGGGTTCTCTCGGCCTCTGTCTGTCTCTCTCCGTCTCTCTCTCTCTCTGCACAATCACCAATTATAACGACAACGTTTCACGCGATATGAATGAAAATACCCTCAAATTAATGTTGACGGTCTGCACCTCATAGACATTGTTTGATTTCAAATCCAAACTTCTGGAGTATAGAGACAAAATAAGAGAAAATACTTAATTGCCTCAATAATTACAGAGGGCAGTGTGTTGCACAACTTTGGGAATTGGAAATGTGACCGTTTGAATAGCCCATCATATCAATGAGAGTCTGTGATAGATATAACTCCTAGTAAACTCTGCCTGAAATGGTGTCAGAGCTCACACCTACCTTCAGCGACGCCCTTTAACCTCTCCCTCACTCTGCTAGCATATTGCTCAAGTCTATCCTTTTCTTCTTGATCTATGTGAAGGGCCTTAAGGCCAGGAATTGGGTGTGAGTGATCTGGTACCATGTACCCCCTCTCAGGTGCAGTGGCCAGTACTGTCTTCTTACCCTGGTACCATGTACCCCCTCTCAGGTGCAGTGGCCAGTACTGTCTTCTTACCCTGGTACCATGTACCCCCTCTCAGGTGCAGTGGCCAGTACTGTCTTCTTACCCTGGTACCATGTACCCCCTCTCAGGTGCAGTGGCCAGTACTGTCTCCTTACCCTGGTACCATGTACCCCCTCTCAGGTGCAGTGGCCAGTACTGTTTTCTTAC
>NC_060193.1:58230096-58237596 GCF_021184085.1 Oncorhynchus gorbuscha
TAAGTGTTCATGCTAGCTTCGCAATTTTTGTGTGTGATTTAGACGCCTGTAAACAGTGAATTGCAGATTTGATTATGAACCTACATCTCCGCACACCCCTCTTTGACATGAATAACACATAGTCTCCCGCTATCTGGCATATATAGGGGTTTGTAGACAGGCTTTATATCACAATGTGGTTCCAACTTTCATCAATGGGACACTCACTGTTAACAAGTACATTAACCCCTGTCTTTGTCCATTCAGCCAACATGGTGTTAAAACCATCTAGCAATTAGCAAGGCTGTAAATTAATCCGGTTATCTAGGCCAGCCTTTACATGGAAGCATATGGAGGCTAGTTGATAGGCGGGCCGGGACCCCACATGATGACCCCAACATGGTAGCTAGGTAACCCTTCACACTGTATGGTAGCTAGGTAACCCTTCAAGCTCACAGCCCCTATACCCTTCAAACTCAACTCTGGACCTCGAACACCTGTTTCACTGTGTTTTAAAAAATGATCAGGTAGAACAGAAAGCCAGCCGGTTCCGGACCTCGCAGGTTAACCTCTCTGGTACAAGTGGGATGCTAGCGTCTCACCTGGACAACATCCAGTGAAATTGCAGGACGACAAATTCAAAACAAGAGAAATCCCAGTATTATCCACCATTTTAAAGATAAACTTCTTGTAAATCCAACCAGTGTCCGATTTCAAAAAGGCTTTACCGCGAAAGCACACCATGCGATTATGCTAGGTCTGCATCTAGCCATAGAATCCCACACAGCCATTTTCCAGCCAAGGAGTGTCACAAAAGTCAGAAATAGCATTAAAATGAATCACTTACCTTTGATGATCTTCATCTGGTGGCACTCCCAGGTCTCCATGTTAAACAATAAATGTTTGTTTTGTTTGTCCCTCTTTATGACCAAATACCTCCTTTTTGTTCACACGTTTTGTCCAGTAATCCGAATGCTTAAGGCGCGTGCACTAAGTCCAGACAAAGTTTTTTTTAAAGTACAATAAAAGTTAGTAGAAACATGCCAAACGATGTTTCCGGTTATTTTGTCATAAATAATCAATAATATTTCAACCGGACAAAATCAATAGGAAAAAAAGAGAAAAAGGAGAAACAAGAAAGGCACGTTCACGATCAGGGCGCATGGCTGATGAATGGAAATTTCCACTGGCCACTGATTGAAAGTGCTGTAGCTCCCTCATTTTTCAGAGTAAAAGCCTGAAACAATGCCTAAAGACTGGTCACATGTAGAGGAAGGCACAGAGCTCGTGAACTGGGTCCTAAGTCTGTCTACAAAACAGCCTTTCAAAATAATAGTACTTCCTGGTTGGATTTTCCTCCCTCCTGCCATATCAGTTCTGTTACACTCACAAACATTCTAAAAACTTTATTTATTTATTTATTTTTATTTTTTATAAATTTTTGTGGTATCCAATTGTTTTTTTTTGTAGCTACTATCTTTTCTCATCACTACAATTCCCGTACGGGCTCGGGAGAGGCTGAAAGTCATGCGTCCTCCGATACACAACCCAACCAAGCCGCACTGCTTCTTAACACAGTGCGCATCCAACCCGGAAGCCAGCCGCACCAGTGTGCCGGAGGAAACACCGTCCACCTGGCAACCTTGGTTAGCGTGCACTGCGCCCTGCCCGCCACAGGAGTCACTGGTGCGCGATGAGACAAGTATATCCCTACCGGCCAAACCCTCCCTAACCCGGACGACACTAGGCCAATTGTGCGTCGCTCCACAGACCTCCCGGTCGCGGCCGGTTACAACAGAGCTTGGGGCGAACCCAGAGTCTCTGGTGGCACAGCTGGTGCTGCAGTACAGCGCCCTTAACCACTGCGCCACCCGGGAGGCCACACAGACATTATTTTAACAGTTTGGAAACTTTAGACAGTTTTCAATCCAAATCTACTAATTATATGCATATCCTATCTTCTGGGCCTTAGTAGCAGGCAGTTTAATATGGGCACGCTTTTCATCTAAAATTCCGAATGCTGCCCCCTACCCTAGTGAAGTTAAGAGTTGAATACCCCTGCCCTATACGGTATGAAAATAGAAGATTTGGTCACTGATAAACGCTTAAATTGGAATTCAGCAGCTGTACAGTAAACTGCTATAGATGACATCAGAGCGCTCTGCTTTCTAGCGCTGAAAGGGATTCAGCTGACGTGCCTTCTAAACGGGGAGTACCAGGGGCGACAAGAAGATGCCCCCATCCCTCACGCTAACTGAACTTCTTTCGCTAATGTTTTGTTGTCTGAGTGAAGGGAATGTTGTAAATGAAGAGAGGGAGAGGGTGGTCGAGTGTCCCCACAGAGGGCCCTGATTGTCCGTGCCATGAACATTAGCATCATTTCAGAACATGGTAGTCATGCATTCCCTCTCTCCGTCCTTGTCTTTCTAAATTCTCTCCATTTGAAAGCACACTGACAAAGCCCGCTGTAATTGGCAACGTCGCTCCCAGAAATCAGTTCATTTCCCTCTAAACTCTTTATTTCCTTGTTGATGTGGCTGGCGCAGATTTTCCCAACGCTCAGTACATTGTAATGGGGAGGAATCGTACCTCATCCACCTCCATGATGGTGAACAGCAGGTTGTGTAACTTAGTCGTTGGTTAGATCAAATGGGCCCTGTTTGATCGACAGGTTTGACCTCGAACTGTTGTTAGCCTCAACAAAACTGTGGTTTCTGTTTACTGCGGTTCAAGTTGCAGGGATACGATATGACAGAGCTGTATCAGAACCATGGGCCTCTCTTGAGTCTTAGCCTCTGTTACAAGCCTGGGTTGTGTTGGTCATATCTGTGCTTTCTCTCTTTCTGTGTGTGTCTGCCTTGTAGCGTCTGAGCCCAACCTGAAGCTACGTTCTCGTCTGAAGCAGAAGGTGAGCGAGCGACGGAGCAGCCCCCTACTGAGGCGTAAAGACAGCCCGATCACAACCGCCAAGAAACGCTCACTGGATATGGCAGGTAGGACACACACTCAACGCTGTGGAGAGGAACGGCCAGGAGGTTCAGACCTCGCACACAACAGAGCTGTGTAGTAGATTTAACATGGAAGAGATGACTAACTGACTGTTTGTATTAGGTTCATGTTGTACTGTAGCTGTAGACTTGGTGTGGAACAGTCATGAAGGAGCTAAGATATGAATACATTCTCTAGATTCAGCGTGTAACAGCGCTCCTGGATCCGGCCCCAGCTCTCCTAACAACAACAGCATCAGCAACATCCCCAATGAGAACGGCGTCACTGTCTCCAACAGCATTGATGTGTCCCTGGCTCAGCGGTTGTGTGGTGGTGAACTCAGCCAGCTGTCTCTGTACACGTCCCCCTCCCTCCCCAACATCACCCTAGGTCTGCCCGCCACGGCCACCTCTGCTTCCAATGTAAGACTCTCTGTTGATATATTGTTTATCCTCTTCTCTCTTTATCTCTCTCTTTATCTCTCTCTGTATCTCTATCTATATATATATATCTGTCTCTCTGTCTCCGTGTGTGTGTTGGTCGGTCTCTCTCTCTATCTCTATCTATATATATATATCTGTCTCTCTGTCTCCGTGTGTGTGTTTGTCGCACTCTCTCTGTATCTCTCTCTATCTATATTTATATATCTGTCTCTGTAAGGGGGTGTGGGGTGGGAGTAAGGGGGTGGGGTGGGAGTAAGGGGGTGTGGGGTGGGAGTAAGGGGGGGGGGGGAGTAAGGGGGTGGGAGTAAGGGGGTGTGGGGTGGGAGTAAGGGGGTGTGGGGTGGGAGTAAGGGGGTGTGGGGTGGGAGTAAGGGGGTGTGGGGTGGGAGTAAGGGAGTGTGGGGTGGGAGTAAGGGGTGTGGGGTGGGAGAATGCAGTGTGGGGTGGGAGTGGGAGTAAGGAGGTGTGGGGTGGGAGTAAGGAGGTGTGGGAGTAAGGAGGTGTGGGGTGGGAGTAAGGGGGTGTGGGGTGGGAGTGGGAGTAAGGGGGTGTGGGGTGGGAGTAAGGGGTGTGGGGTGGGAGTAAGGGGGTGTGGGGTGGGAGTAAGGGGGTGTGGGGTGGGAGTAAGGGGGTGTGGGGTGAGAGTAAGGGGTGTGGGGTGGGGTAAGGGGGTGTGGGGTGGGAGTGGGAGTAAGGGAGTGTGGGGTGGGAGTAAGGGAGTGTGGGGTGGGAGTAAGGGAGTGTGGGGTGGGAGTAAGGGAGTGTGGGAGTAAGGGAGTGTGGGAGTAAGGGAGTGTGGGAGTAAGGGAGTGTGGGAGTAAGGGAGTGTGGGAGTAAGGGAGTGTGGGAGTAAGGGAGTGTGGGAGTAAGGGAGTGTGGGAGTATGGGAGTGTGGGAGTATGGGAGTGTGGGAGTATGGGAGTGTGGGAGTAAGGGAGTGTGGGAGTAAGGGAGTGTGGGAGTAAGGGAGTGTGGGAGTAAGGGAGTGTGGGGTGGGAGTAGGGAGTAGGGAGTGTGGGGTGGGAGTGGGAGTAAGGGAGTGTGGGGTGGGAGTAAGGGAGTGTGGGGTGGGAGTAAGGGAGTGTGGGGTGGGAGTAATGGGGTGTGGGAGTAGGGAGTGTGGGGTGGGAGTAATGGGGTGTGGGGTGGGAGTAGGGAGTGTGGAGTGGGAGTAAGGGGGTGTGGGGTGGGAGTAAGGGGGAGTGGGAGTAGAAGTAAGGGGGTGTGGGGTGGGAGTGGGAGTAAGGGGGTGTGGGGGTGTGCTGATGGGGGTGGGTCTGTATTTGAATAAATCCATTGAATATACACCTCAGAGAAATCCATTATTCATTTGTTTAGGCAGGTCCTAAGAAACATACAGCTAATGAAATGTATTTTCAGAAGAATAGAATAGCCTATTTTGAGTTGAATTATGTTACTGGTATGGACAACCTGTAGGCAACATGGTTGTGCAATGCAAATGAAATCAATAGTTTATTTTGTTCATTAAGCAGACCACACACTTACATTCCCCTGCACTGATCACAGAAAACATGCATGTATTTTATAGTAAGAACATAATGCAATATAACCAAATAAAATATCAATAATATTTTTCACACACTACTTCAGTGTCACGGGAAAGTAATATTTGAAAAGAGACCATGCCCCAATAGGAGAAGAGGATGAGCGGAGCGGCTTGCCCCCTCCGGGAGAAGAGGATGAGCGGAGCGTCTTGCCCCAATAGGAGAAGAGGATGAGCGGAGCGTCTTGCCCCAATAGGAGAAGAGGATGAGCGGAGCGTCTTGCCCCTCCGGGAGAGGAGGATGAGCGGAGCGTCTTGCCCCAATAGGAGAAGAGGATGAGCGGAGCGTCTTGCCCCAATAGGAGAAGAGGATGAGCGGAGCGTCTTGCCCCAATAGGAGAAGAGGATGAGCGGAGCGTCTTGCCCCCTCCGGGAGAAGAGGATGAGCGGAGCGTCTTGCCCCAATAGGAGAAGAGGATGAGCGGAGCGTCTTGCCCCAATAGGAGAAGAGGATGAGCGGAGCGGCTTGCCCCTCCGGGAGAAGAGGATGAGCGGAGCGTCTTGCCCCAATAGGAGAAGAGGATTAGCGGAGCGTCTTGCCCCTCCGGGAGAAGAGGATGAGCGGAGCGTCTTGCCCCAATAGGAGAAGAGGATGAGCGGAGCGTCTTGCCCCTCCGGGAGAAGAGGATGAGCGGAGCGTCTTGCCCCAATAGGAGAAGAGGATGAGCGGAGCGTCTTGCCCCTCCGGGAGAAGAGGATGAGCGGAGCGTCTTGCCCCAATAGGAGAAGAGGATGAGCGGAGCGGCTTGCCCCTCCGGGAGAAGAGGATGAGCGGAGCGTCTTGCCCCAATAGGAGAAGAGGATGAGCGGAGCGGCTTGCCCCTCCGGGAGAAGAGGATGAGCGGAGCGGCTTGCCCCTCCGGGAGAAGAGGATGAGCGGAGCGTCTTTCCCCTCCGGGAGAAGAGGATGAGCGGAGCGTCTTTCCCCTCCGGGAGAAGAGGATGAGCGGAGCGTCTTTCCCCTCCGGGAGAAGAGGATGAGCGGAGCGGCTTGCCCCTCCGGGAGAAGAGGATGAGCGGAGCGGCTTGCCCCTCCGGGAGAAGAGGATGAGCGGAGCGGCTTGCCCCTCCAGGAGAAGAGGATGACAGAGTTGCGTATTGGCTCATCTGGAAAAGAGAGGCTGAGAAGCTGAACAAGCTCATTCATATTCAGTCGTTGGCTAAAAATTAAGCCTAATACTGCTGTCATTTCTGCATCACCAGCCAATGTGATCATATATGCCATTTAGCAGACGCTTTTATACAAAGCGACTTACAGTCATGTGTGCATACATTCTACGTATGGGTGGTCCCGGGAATCGAACCCACTACCCTGGCGTTACAAGCGCCATGCTCTACCAACTGAGCTACAGAAGGACCATATCATCGCCTGCTTTCTCTCCTTTCAAACTGCCCATCAGTTATTTTGTCTGAAGACCGATGGCCTACAAGTTAAAAATGCATGTTAACCCATATTTTATTATTAAACAGGGCCTTTTCTCCCGGGTTAAATGGCGGTTAAATGGCGGTGTGTGTTCTCCCGGGCTAAATGGTGGTGTGTGTGTTTTCTCCCGGGCTAAATGGCGGTGTGTGTGTGTGTGTTCTCCCAGGCTAAATGGCAGTGTGTGTGTGTGTTCTCCCGGGCTAAATGGCGGTGTGTGTGTTTTCTCCCGGGCTAAATGGCGGTGTGTGCGCGTGTTCTTCCGGGCTAAATGGCAGTGTGTGTGCGCGTGTTCTCCCGGACTAAATGGCGGTGTGTGTGTGTGTGTTCTCCCGGGCTAAATGGCGGTGTGTGTGTGTGTTCTCCCGGGCTAAATGGCGGTGTGTGTGTGTGTTTTCTCCCGGGCTAAATGGCGGTGTGTGCGCGTGTTCTTCCGGGCTAAATGGCAGTGTGTGTGCGCGTGTTCTCCCGGACTAAATGGTGGTGTGTGTGTTTTCTCCCGGGCAAAATGGTGGTGTGTGTTTTCTCCCAGGCTAAATGGCGGGTGTGTGTGTGTGTGTTCTCCCGGGCTAAATGGCGGTGTGTGTTTTTTCTCCCGGGCTAGATGGCGGTGTGTGTGTGTGTTCTCCCGGGCTAAATGTGTGTGTGTGTTCTCCCGGGCTAGATGGTGGGGTGTGTGCGTGTGTTCTCCCGGGCTAAATGTGTGTGTGTGTGTGTGTGTGTTCTCCCGGGCTAGATGGTGGGGTGTGTGCGTGTGTTCTCCCAGGCTAAATGGTGGTGTGTGTTTTTTCTCCCAGGCTAGATGGCGGTGTGTGTGTGTGTTCTCCCGGGCTAAATGTGTGTGTGTGTGTGTTCTCCCGGGCTAGATGGCGGGGTGTGTGCGTGTGTTCTCCCGGGCTAAATGGCAGTGGGTGTGTGTTCTCCCGGGCTAAATGGCGTGGTGTGTGTGTGTTCTCCTGGGCTAAATGGTGGGTGGGGGGGTTCTCCCGGGCTAAATGGTAGTGTGTGTTCTCCTGGGCTAAATGGCAGGGGGTGTGTGTGTGTGTGGGTGTTCTCCCAGGCTAAATGGCAAAGCATTTCTGTGACAATAGCAGGACGGCTCAACA
>NC_060193.1:58242596-58415096 GCF_021184085.1 Oncorhynchus gorbuscha
ATTCTTGATACAGACAGGAAACTGTTGAGTGTGAAAAACCCAGCAGTGTTGCAGTTCCTGTCACAAACCGGTGCTGTCTTGCCCATTCACCCTCAATTGCACACATACACAATCCATGTCTCCCAGGCTTAAAAATCCTTATTTAACTGTTCTCTTCCACTTTGTCTACACACTGAAGTGGATTTAACAAGTGACATCAATAAGGGATCACAGCTTTCACCTGCTCAGTCTTTGTCATGAAAAGAAGAATATTGTGTATACTCAGTGACCACCTGGTAGGAGTTGTAGTTCTCATGAAATGGTGGTAACTTTTCGTCTTCTTCTTGGCCCCCAAATATGTTGAACCCGACATATGGTAAGTAAATTCACTCGCAAACAAGTATATATTTTAATATATATCTTAAACGACTGCATTTCCATGACTTTGACAATGCACATTTGAGGCTCATTCTCAGCGTACAAAACAAGCACTTTCATATCGGTATTGACTTTATGACACACACACACACACACACACACACACACACACACACACACACACACACACACACACACACACACACACACACACACACACACACACACACACACACACACACACACACACACACACACACACACACACACACACACACACACACAATTATCTCGTTTATCAGTAGTTGTGTTTATTGAATGATTCACTTGGGCAATAATATGCTATTTCCTGTCCCAGGATGCTATGTTTCTGACACAGAGTCCTTCTTTAATGAGAGGAAACCATGCATCTTTTAAATCCACTTACTCTCCTGCAGATAATGTCATGTGTTTCGGTTCACCTCACGTGGCACCGTTGACTGCCACCGTGTGGCCAAATGTTGTAAACACATTATAAAGAGCAGGTCACAATAGCCATTGGTGGCTGTGTCTCTGTTGCTATCATGCAATGTTGTTCTCTATCCCTCCTTTCTCTTTCCCCTGCTCTTCTCTCTTTCTCCTCCCCCTTCTCTCTTTCTCCTCCCCCTTCTCTCTTTCTCTCCTCCCCTTTCTCTCTTTCTCTCCTCCCCCTTCTCTCTTTCTCACTCTCCTTCTTTCCTCCCCTCTCTCCTCCTCCTCTCCTCGTCCACCTCTTTCCTCTCTCTGAGCAGCAGGCCATGTTGTTGGAGCAGCAGAGAATCCACCAGCTGAGAAACTATCAGGCTTCCATGGAGGCAGCCGGTCTGTCAATCACCTTCCCAGGTCACCGCCCCCTCTCCAGGGCCCAATCGTCTCCGGCCTCCGCTTCCTCCTTCCTCATCTCTGTCCCGCCTCCTGAGCCTCCCACCAAACCTCAGTTCACCACAGGTTAGTAGTAATGCTCTTCTCTTTTATATCAATCAAATGTATTTGTAAAGCCCTTTTCCATCAGCAGATGTCACCAAGTGCTGTACAGAAGCCCAGCTTAAAACCTAAAACAGCAAGCAATGCAGATGTAGATTCATTTTTATATATTTCTCTGTCTGTGCTCCTTTATCCCTCCTCTGTCAGTGTGTGTGTGTGTGTGTGTGTGTGTGTGTGTGTGTGTGTGTGTGTGTGTGTGTGTGTGTGTGTGTGTGTGTGTGTGTGTGTGTGTGTGTGCGTCAGTGGTAATATGCGTGTGTTCATTACAATGCGTGTGTTTGTGCTAATGTCCTGGGTTCTACCTGCAGGGTTGGTGTATGACTCTCTGATGCAAAAACACCAGTGTATGTGCGGGAACACACACACCCATCCGGAGCACGCCGGGCGCGTCCAGAGCATCTGGTCCAGACTGCAGGAGACAGGACTTAGGGGACAGTGTGAGGTACATTCTAAAGCCTTCAACCATCCTTCTCTTTGCTATTCTCTGTTATAGAATCATTTTTATTTGTATTTGTAGTCTTCAAACAAGGGTGAATTGAATGAATTTCTGTTGCGAGGAGTTACCAACTGATGCATAAACATACATCATTGCTTATCCTTTCCATGTACTTTGTCATTTGTGATTCACTTAAACACAGAGAATAAAACAAATGAATAGAAAGGAAATGTTGCACGTCTCCATTTTGTGTGTGTGTGTGTGTGTGTGTGTGTGCGCGTGTGCGTGTGCGTGTGTGTGTGTGTGTGTGCGTGTGCGTGTGTGTGTAGTGTATCCGTGGTAGGAAGGCCACTCTGGAGGAGCTCCAGACAGTCCACTCTGAAGCCCACGTCCTGCTGTATGGAACCAACCCCCTCCGACAGAAACTAGACTGTTCAGTCACGCCCATGTTGGTCAGATTACCATGTGGAGGAGTGGGGGTGAGTCTTCCTCTTCATCCTCCTCCTCCTTCTTTCTTCTCCTCCTCAACCATCTTTCTCCTCCTCTTTTCTCCTCTGCCTCCTCCTATTTCTACTCCTCCTCAACCATCTTTCTCCTCCTCTTTTCTCCTCTGCCTCCTCCTATTTCTCCTCCTCCTCAACCATCTTTCTCCTCCTCTTTTCTCCTCTGCCTCCTCCTATTTCTCCTCCTCCTCCTCAACCATCTTTCTCCTCCTCTTTTCTCCTCTGCCTCCTCCTATTTCTCCTCCTCAACCATCTTTCTCCTCCTCTTTTCTCCTCTGCCTCCTCCTATTTCTCCTCCTCAACCATTTTCTCCTCCTCTTTTCTCCTCTGCCTCCTCCTATTTCTCCTCCTCAACCATCTTTCTCCTCCTCTTTTCTCCTCTGCCTCCTCCTATTTCTCCTCCTCAACCATCTTTCTCCTCCTCCTTTCTCTGCCTCCTCCTCCTCCTCAACCATCTTTCTCCTCCTCTTTTCTCCTCTGCCTCCTCCTATTTCTAATCCTCCTCCTCAACCATCTTTCTCCTCCTCTTTTCTCCTCTGCCTCCTCCTATTTCTACTCCTCCTCAACCATCTTTCTCCTCCTCTTTTCTCCTCTGCCTCCTCCTATTTCTCCTCCTCCTCCTCAACCATCTTTCTCCTCCTCTTTTCTCCTCTGCCTCCTCCTATTTCTCCTCCTCAACCATCTTTCTCCTCCTCTTTTCTCCTCTGCCTCCTCCTATTTCTCCTCCTCAACCATTTTCTCCTCCTCTTTTCTCCTCTGCCTCCTCCTATTTCTCCTCCTCAACCATCTTTCTCCTCCTCCTTTCTCCTCTGCCTCCTCCTATTTCTCCTCCTCCTCCTCAACCATCTTTCTCCTCTTTTCTCCTCTGCCTCCTATTTCTCCTCCTCCTCAACCATCTTTCTCCTCCTCTTTTCTCCTCTGCCTCCTATTTCTCCTCCTCCTCAACCATCTTTCTCCTCCTCTTTTCTCCTCTGCCTCCTCCTATTTCTCCTCCTCAACCATCTTTCTCCTCCTCTTTTCTCCTCTGCCTCCTCCTATTTCTACTCCTCCTCAACCATCTTTCTCCTCCTCTTTTCTCCTCTACCTCCTATTTCTACTCCTCCTCAACCATCTTTCTCCTCCTCTTTTCTCCTCTGCCTCCTCCTATTTCTCCTCCTCAACCATCTTTCTCCTCCTCTTTTCTCCTCTGCCTCCTCCTATTTCTCCTCCTCCTCAACCATCTTTCTCCTCCTCTTTTCTCCTCTGCCTCCTCCTATTTCTCCTCCTCCTCAACCATCTTTCTCCTCCTCTTTTCTCCTCTGCCTCCTCCTATTTCTCCTCCTCCTCAACCATCTTTCTCCTCCTCTTTTCTCCTCTGCCTCCTCCTATTTCTCCTCCTCCTCAACCATCTTTCTCCTCCTATTTCTCCTCCTCCTCAACCATCTTTCTCCTCCTATTTCTCCTCCTCCTCAACCATCTTTCTCCTCCTCTTTTCTCCTCTGCCTCCTCCTATTTCTCCTCCTCAACCATCTTTCTCCTCCTATTTCTCCTCCTCCTCAACCATCTTTCTCCTCCTCTTTTCTCCTCTGCCTCCTCCTATTTCTCCTTCTCCTCAACCATCTTTCTCCTCCTATTTCTCCTCCTCCTCAACCATCTTTCTCCTCCTATTTCTCCTCCTCCTCAACCATCTTTCTCCTCCTATTTCTCCTCCTCCTCAACCATCTTTCTCCTCCTATTTCTCCTCCTCCTCAACCATCTTTCTCCTCCTATTTCTCCTCTGCCTCCTATTTCTCCTCCTCAACCATCTTTCTCCTCCTATTTCTCCTCCTCCTCAACCATCTTTCTCCTCCTATTTCTCCTCCTCCTCAACCATCTTTCTCCTCCTATTTCTCCTCCTCAACCATCTTTCTCCTCCTATTTCTCCTCTGCCTCCTCCTATTTCTCCTCCTCCTCAACCATCTTTCTCCTCCTATTTCTCCTCCTCCTCAACCATCTTTCTCCTCCTCTTTTCTCCTCTGCCTCCTCCTATTTCTCCTCCTCAAATCATTAACCCAGTTTTATATTTTGGTAATGAACCCATTTATCTACTTCATCAAAGTCAAATGAACACGTGGCTCGTGGATACAATGTGTATGTCTCTGTGTCCAGTATGAAGGAAGTTAGAGGTATTTTCACGAGTCAATGCTAACTGGTGTTAGCACAATAAATGGACGTCTATGGTAACAGCCATCACGCTATCTTATGGTCACATGCAAGCTGTTACCACAGACGTCCAGTCATTGTGCTTATGCTAGTTAGCAACTCCTTTCAAACTGCATGCAGACATAAAAATGGTCTCCACAAGTTTGTCTGACTCTGTGCAAGTAGATAAAGGGCTGCATTGCCAACATCCCAGAGTGTCCCTTTAACTGTGACGATGATGATGATTGCAGGTGGACAGTGACACCATCTGGAACGAGGTCCATTCCTCTACTGCAGTTCGTCTGGCTGTGGGTTCTGTGGTGGAGCTGGTGTTCAAAGTGGCCACTGGTGAACTGAAGGTGAGTCCTCTCTACCCTCTTCTCCTTTTCATCCCTCTATCCCTCCATTAAGGTTAGGTCTCTCTACCCTTCTTTTCATCCCTCTATCCCTCCATTAAGGTTAGGTCTCTCTACCCTCCTCTTCTCCTTTTCATCCCTCCATTAAGGTTAGGTCTCTCTACCCTCCTCTTCTCCTTTTCATCCCTCCATTAAGGTTAGGTCTCTCTACCCTCCTCTTCTCCTTTTCATCCCTCCATTAAGGTTAGGTCTCTCTACCCTCCTCTTCTCCTTTTCATCCCTCCATTAAGGTTAGGTCTCTCTACCCTCCTCTTCTCCTTTTCATCCCTCCATTAAGGTTAGGTGTCTCTACCCTCCTCTTCTCCTTTTCATCCCTCCATTAAGGTTAGGTCTCTCTACCCTCCTCTTCTCCTTTTCATCCCTCCATTAAGGTTAGGTCTCTCTACCCTCCTCTTCTCCTTTTCATCCCTCCATTAAGGTTAGGTCTCTCTACACTTTTTCCCCCCTTCACAAAGAATGCACTCAATCTCTCCCCCCCCCCATGGCTGGAGTTGTGGGTAATGTAGTTGTTGCATCTGGTTCCCAGAACGGCTTTGCTGTGGTTCGACCCCCTGGACACCACGCAGAAGAGAGCACTCCCATGGGCTTCTGCTACTTTAACTCAGTAGCCATCGCAGCCCGGCTGCTCCAACAGAGACTCAACGTCTGCAAGATCCTCATAGTAGACTGGGTGAGTTTGTGCTGGTCCTTCACCTGACCTTTTAAAGAGAAAGTGGGTTTTGTAAATGACTGTAGAATTACCATTGGATGTAAGAAGAAGAAAAAATGGACAATGGTCATCTGATTGGCCATGTGTGCTGTCCATCAGGATGTTCACCATGGCAATGGGACCCAGCAAGCATTTTACGACGACCCCAACGTGCTGTACCTGTCTCTCCATCGATACGACGATGGAAACTTCTTCCCTGGCAGCGGAGCACCCGACGAGGTAATGGTGACACATCTCATGGGAACGTGTGTGTGTGTGTGTGTGTGTGTTTGTGTGTTCTCATGGCTATATTCCTCCCATCCTTTCTCTGTCAGGTGGGCAGTGGTCCAGGAGTAGGTTTTAACGTTAACATGGCCTTCACTGGGGGGCTGGAGCCACCTATGGGAGATGCAGAGTACCTGGCAGCCTTCAGGTAACACACAACACTTACCCCTCCAGACATGCCACCAGGGGTCTTTTCACAGTCCCCAAATCCAGAACTAATGAATGAATGTGTACAGTATTATATAGAGCCCTTATTGCATCTCATATTGTTCAAATAAACAGGAAACCTGGTTTCAAAAAACAGATAAAGCAACACCTCACGGCACAACGCCTCTCCCCTACTTGGCCCAGATAGTGTGTGTGTACAGTGTGTATTGGTGTGTAGGCTGTGTGTGTACAGTATGTATTGATGTGTAGGCTGTGTGTGTACAGTATGTATTGATGTGTAGGCTGTGTGTGTGTGTACAGTATGTATTGATGTGTAGGCTGTGTGTACAGTGTGTATTGGTGTGTAGGCTGTGTGTGTACAGTATGTATTGATGTGTAGGCTGTGTGTGTACAGTATGTATTGATGTGTAGGCTGTGTGTGTACAGTATGTATTGATGTGTAGGCTGTGTGTGTGTGTACAGTATGTATTGATGTGTAGGCTGTGTGTGTGTGTACAGTATGTATTGATGTGTAGGCTGTGTGTGTGTGTACAGTATGTATTGATGTGTAGGCTGTGTGTGTGTGTACAGTATGTATTGATGTGTAGGCTGTGTGTGTGTGTGTGTGTGTACAGTATGTATTGATGTGTAGGCTGTGTGTGTGTGTGTACAGTATGTATTGATGTGTAGGCTGTGTGTGTGTGTACAGTATGTATTGATGTGTAGGCTGTGTGTGTGTGTACAGTATGTATTGGTGTGTAGGCGGCGTGTGTACAGTATGTATTGGTGTGTAGGCGGCGTGTGTGTGTACAGTATGTATTGGTGTGTAGGCTGTGTGTGTACAGTATGTATTGGTGTGTAGGCTGTGTGTGTACAGTATGTATTGGTGTGTAGGCTGTGTGTGTGTGTGTACAGTATGTATTGGTGTGTAGGCTGTGTGTGTGTGTGTGTGTACAGTATGTATTGATGTGTAGGCTGTGTGTGTGTGTACAGTATGTATTGATGTGTAGGCTGTGTGTACAGTATGTATTGGTGTGTAGGCTGTGTGTGTACAGTGTGTATTGGTGTGTAGGCTGTGTGTGTACAGTGTGTATTGGTGTGTAGGCTGTGTGTGTACAGTGTGTATTGGGTGTGTACAGTATGTATTGGTGTGTAGGCTGTGTGTGTACAGTATGTATTGGTGTGTAGGCTGTGTGTGTACAGTATGTATTGGTGTGTAGGCTGTGTGTGTACAGTATGTATTGGTGTGTAGGCTGTGTGTGTACAGTATGTATTGGTGTGTAGGCTGTGTGTACAGTATGTATTGGTGTGTAGGCTGTGTGTACAGTATGTATTGGTGTGTAGGCTGTGTGTGTACAGTATGTATTGGTGTGTAGGCTGTGTGTGTACAGTATGTATTGGTGTGTAGGCTGCGTGTGTGTGTGTACAGTATGTATTGATGTGTAGTGCAGTATGTATTGGTGTGTGTGTGTGTACAGTATGTATTGGTGTGTGTGTGTGTACAGTATGTATTGGTGTGTAGGCTGTACAGTATGTATTGGTGTGTGTACAGTGTGTACAGTATGTATTGGTGTGTAGGCTGTGTGTAGGCGCGTGTGTACAGTAGGCGGCGTGTGTGTACAGTATGTATTGGTGTGTAGGCTGTGTGTGTACAGTATGTATTGGTGTGTATGTGTACAGTATGTATTGGTGTGTAGGCTGTGTGTGTACAGTATGTATTGGTGTGTAGGCGGCGTGTGTGTACAGTATGTATTGGTGTGTAGGCAGTATGTATTGGTGTGTAGGCTGTGTGTGTACAGTATGTATTGGTGTGTAGGCTGTGTGTGTACAGTATGTATTGGTGTGTAGGCTGTGTGTGTACAGTATGTATTGGTGTGTAGGCTGTGTGTGTACAGTATGTATTGGTGTGTAGGCTGTGTGTGTATGTGGTGTGTACAGTATGTATTGTACAGTATGTGTAGGCTGTGTGTGTACAGTATGTATTGGTGTGTAGGCTGTGTGTGTACAGTATGTATTGATGTGTAGGCTGTGTGTGTGTACAGTGTGTATTGTGTGTAGGTGGCTGTGTGTGTACAGTATGTATTGGTGTGTAGGCTGTGTGTGTACAGTATGTATTGGTGTAGGCTGTGTGTGTACAGTATGTATTGGTGTGTGTGTGTGTACAGTATGTATTGGTGTGTAGGCTGTGTGTGTACAGTATGTATTGGTGTGTAGGCTGTGTGTGTACAGTATGTATTGGTGTGTAGGCGGCGTGTGTACAGTATGTATTGGTGTGTAGGCGGCGTGTGTGTACAGTATGTATTGGTGTGTAGGCGGCGTGTGTGTACAGTATGTATTGGTGTGTAGGCGGCGTGTGTACAGTATGTATTGGTGTGTAGGCTGTGTGTGTGTGTGTACAGTATGTATTGATGTGTAGGCTGTGTGTGTGTGTGTGTGTACAGTATGTATTGATGTGTAGGCTGTGTGTGTGTGTACAGTGTGTATTGGTGTGTAGGCTGTGTGTGTACAGTATGTATTGGTGTGTAGGCTGTGTGTGTACAGTATGTATTGGTGTGTTGGCTGTGTGTGTACAGTATGTATTGGTGTGTAGGCTGTGTGTGTACAGTATGTATTGGTGTGTAGGCTGTGTGTGTACAGTATGTATTGGTGTGTAGGCTGTGTGTGTACAGTATGTATTGGTGTGTAGGCGGCGTGTGTACAGTATGTATTGGTGTGTGTGTGTGTACAGTATGTATTGGTGTGTAGGCGGCGTGTGTGTACAGTATGTATTGGTGCGTGTGTGTACAGTATGTATTGGTGTGTAGGCGGCGTGTGTGTGTGTACAGTATGTATTGGTGTGTAGGCGGCGTGTGTGTACAGTATGTATTGGTGTGTAGGCGGCGTGTGTGTACAGTATGTATTGGTGTGTAGGCGGCGTGTGTGTACAGTATGTATTGGTGTGTAGGCGGCGTGTGTGTACAGTATGTATTGGTGTGTAGGCGGCGTGTGTGTACAGTGTACAGTGTGTGTAGGCGGCGTGTGTGTACAGTGTGTAGGCGGCGTG
This sequence comes from Oncorhynchus gorbuscha, assembly GCF_021184085.1. Taxonomy (NCBI): domain Eukaryota; kingdom Metazoa; phylum Chordata; class Actinopteri; order Salmoniformes; family Salmonidae; genus Oncorhynchus; species Oncorhynchus gorbuscha. Next base: position 58,251,634 of record NC_060193.1, read on the forward strand.
TGTGTACAGTGTGTAGGCGGCGTGTGTGTACAGTGTGTAGGCGGCGTGTGTGTACAGTGTGTAGGCGGCGTGTGTGTACAGTGTGTAGGCGGCGTGTGTGTACAGGCGGCGTGTGTGTACAGTGTGTATTGGTGTGTAGGCTGTGTGTATTGGTGTGTAGGCTGTGTGTGTACAGTGTATATTGGTGTGTAGGCTGTGTGTGTACAGTGTGTATTGGTGTGTAGGCTGTGTGTGTACAGTATGTATTGGTCTGTAGGCGGCGTGTGTGTACAGTATGTATTGGTGTGTAGGCGGCGTGTGTGTACAGTATGTATTGGTGTGTAGGCTGTGTGTGTACAGTATGTATTGGTGTGTAGGCGGTGTGTGTGTACAGTGTGTATTGGTGTGTAGGCTGTGTGTACAGTGTGTATTGGTGTGTAGGCTGTGTGTATTGGTGTGTAGGCTGTGTGTGTACAGTGTGTATTGGTGTGTAGGCTGTGTGTGTACAGTGTGTATTGGTGTGTAGGCTGTGTGTGTACAGTGTGTATTGGTGTGTATTATGTCCTGTTTCATGTGGACCTCAGGAAGAGGAGCTGCTGCTTTCACAACAGATAATGATTCTAATAAAATACCAAATATCAAAAAACACACATGCACTGAAGTTGCGAAACTGACCAACTCTCTCCCCCCCTCTTTCCCTCTGCCTAGGTCTGTGGTGATGCCCATAGCTAATGAATTTGCTCCTGACGTGGTGCTGGTGTCCTCAGGCTTCGACGCTGTCGAGGGTCACCCTCCTCCCCTCGGCGGTTACACCCTCACCTCCAAATGTACGTTTATGTGTAAAGTAGCACTGGTGCAATGATGTCTGTATCTTTTTTGTTATTAGCTGACGCCTGAGGTCCAGACACACAACATGACAGACAGGAGATGTGGACACCTGTGGAGTCCACTCATTTAATGGGGTGTCCACATACTAGTGTATGTCATGCACTGTATTCTTTGCTGCTATGGAATACAGTGCATTCGGGAAGTATTCAGACCCCTTGACTTTTTCCACATTTTGTTGTGTTACAGCCTTATTCTAAAATTGATTAAATAAAAAATGTTCGTCATCAATCTACAGACAATACCCCATAATGACAAATAAAAACAGATTTAAAAATGTTTTTGCAAATGTATACAAAAAAACAAAACAGAAATACCTTATTTACATAAGTATTCAGACCCTTTGCTATTAGACTCAAAATTGTGCTCAGGTGCATCCTGTTTCCATTGATCATCCTTGAGATGTTTTACCTGTGCTGAATTTAATTGATTGGACATGATTTGGAAAGGCACACCTGTCTAGAAGAAGGTCCCACAGTTGACAGTGCATGTCAGAGCAAAAACTAAGCCCCCAAGACTCTTCCTAGAGATGGCCGCCCGGCCAAACTGAGCAATCGTGGGAGAAGGGCCTTGGTCAGGGAGGTGACCACGAACACGATGGCCATTCTGACAGAGCTGAAAATAGCTGTGCAGCAACGCTCCCAATCCAACCTGACAGAGCTTGAGAGGATCTGCAGAGAAGAACAGGAGAAACTCCTCAAATATACTTGTGCCAAGCTTTTAGCGTCACACCCAAGAAGAATCGATGCTGTAGTCACTGCCAAACGTGCTTCAACAAAGTACAGAGTAAAGGGTCTGAATACTTATGTAAATGTGATTTTATTTTTATTTTCTAATTTAATACAAAACTTCCAAAAACCTGTTTTTGCTTTGTCATTATGGGTTATTGTGTGTAGATTGATAAGGAAAAACATGTATTTAATCCATTTTAGAATAATGCTGTAACGTAACAAAACGTGGGAAAAGTCAAGGGGTCTGAATACTTTCTGAATGCACCGTATTGATGATTCCTCTCTCTGCCCCTCCCTTCACACACATACCCTCTCCTGCAGGTTTTGGGTACCTGACACGTCAGCTGATGACCCTGGCGGAGGGTCGCGTGGTGCTGGCATTGGAGGGAGGTCACGACCTCATGGCCATCTGTGACGCCTCCGAGGCCTGCGTCTCCGCTCTGCTGGGCAACCAGGTGAGGGAAGGAGGGAGAAAGGAAGAGGGGGGGGTCAGGAAGGGTAATGATAAGACATTTATAGTGGTCTGGTGAAGAACTGAAAAGGAGAGGGAATGGATGAATGTTGAAGATGGACTGGTGTGTGTCCGGTTATCAGATACACACTGTCAAACTGTGCTTTGTGTTGTCCACAGCTGGACCCTCTCCCTCAGACGCTTCTGGAGCAGAGACCCAACCAGAATGCTGTGTGCTCCATAGAGAAGGTTATAGAAACACACAGTGAGTACAGAGCACAGTTTCCTATCTGAGATTGAAGAGGCAGGAAGTTCTCCCTCAACTTATTCCAGTCTTAAAAGTTGAGTAAGTTAGATTTTTTTTGGTCCAGAAATTTACCTATATTTCTATTAGATGTACTGTAAAAAGTTTATGATTAGTGAATTCCGTAATTTAATTATTTTGTGAGATGCTGCTCCTTATTAGCTGGAATCAAATTGTAGCCCTATGCAGACATTCTCTTTCTTCCGAGGCACGTGTTACTAAGCAACCCCCCGGACTTGCCTGGGCAGGCCTGCCCATTCCTGGGCCTGGGCTATAGCCAGTGTGAGACATGTTTGTGCTCTGAAACTAAATAAATACTACACTCTGACCTACAAAACAGGATAGTGCTAGACAAATCAAGGAATGTGAACTTCAAAGCGTGATGAAGTTTTATTGGGATTTGTAGCTGTTGTTGGTAAGTAATGGAGCTGCTAGCTTCTAAAGTTAACTTACTGATCCTTTATCATTGTTCACTCTCTATCCTCCCTCTCTCCTCCGTCCCTCTCCCCGCTCGCTATCCCTCCCTCCCTCCCTCTTTCTCCAGGTAAGTACTGGCGCTCCATGCAGCGTGGCTCCCCCAGGCTGGGCCTGTCTGTGCTGGAGGCTCAGAGAGGAGACTCGGAGGAGGCTGAGACCGTCAGCGCCATGGCCTCTCTCTCTGTGGCCAACAAACAGAGGTAGGTCACCATAGCTACTATCATCCAGTTCTATTGAGATGCACCCGTTTTGCTAACACACCTTTCTTTCCTCTTGTTCCCCTTAGCAGGTCGGAGGAGGAACCCATGGAGGAGGAAGCACCATTATAGCGGGGGGAAGCATAAGGGCGTCGTACCGTGACTGTCGGCCTCTGCAGCTCGGAAGACTACCTTCTGGAGAGTCTCGACTGTCCCTTTCATTTAGTCCCTCTGCGCCGTGCCTATCACCTTGATTGGCAGCTCCTCTGCCAATGAGAGAGAGGGATGGGCTTCAGAGTAGGGAGTCAATGGGGATACGATATGAAGGACGGAAGTGACAAAGCGCTGCAGCCAGACAGCTCAGCGTGGTCAGCTCACCGTGACTCTAAAGAGACGTTTGTTTCTGCCAGTCAGACTGAGGCAGCCCCAGAAGACACCCCAGCACCGAGGCAGTGGGTTCTCGGAGTGGAGGCGGATAATGGAAGTGTTACTCCTGAAGGGAAAGATCTGCTGCTTTACAGAGCTCCCCCGTGGCCAAATATGGAGACAGAGGACAGGACAAGTCCGGCTGTCACACACAGCGTGGACATTTATTTTCTCTCCTGCTTTTGTCCCCCTAAATGGAGGACATGCTACTGATGGAGATGGTGGTTACTGATGAGAGATGGCGGACAACAAAGCCCCTAGGAGAATTGTCGGGCTGTCATTGGCTGAGGACAGTAGACTTGACTGTGGTTGGCCGTTGAGCAAGCGTCCTTTGCAGTTATTGGATGATGAGGCTATTGGATCTTTGCCTTATTGATGCAGCTGGTAGTTCTGTGATGGTCCACCAATGAGAGAGTGCCTTTGTGAAGCTCTGATGGATTTCAGGATTGTGTCAGAAATGAAGATTGCCTTAAATGATGATCCTGACCAGGGGAGAGCGAGAAATACATTTTCCTGTTTGACAGAGGACGGGATGGTGGAAAAAGGGATCTTTCAGCATGTTTACCAGAATTGTGATGTAGACAGCGTTTGTCTCTCACAGCCTCTTTTAGAGGTCATTATACCTTTGGATTGATATATTTTTCTGTAAAAATGCTTCAAAAAGGTAGTTGCAAGCAAACATTTGAAACGTTCAACTTCCAGTTGATTCGTAAAGCACTGTTGAAGGTTAGCATTTAGCCTTATGTAGCTTCCCTTTATCACATAACCAATCGCTAACGGAGAAAAAGCATGTCTCACCAGAAAGACCTGTCGGTTGCAAGGTTGGAAAGTTATTCAAAAAGAACTAGTCGAGCAAAAAAAAAGCCAAAGCATGAGTTTGCATCCAGCTCTTTCGTACCACTAGTAACAGCAGGCATACACAGTACTACTACTGGCTTTTCATACCAAGCACACTGTTCGAGAGCTAACGGATCAAACATGTATGTCTCAACCTTTTTGTTAAATAATTATTGAATTCCAATGTATTGTTTGGCAACTACCTTAGTTAATAGTTACTATAAACATCTTGTCATGTATATTGAATTGAACATATTGTGAAGCCAAGTGTTAATTTGCCATCTTTGAAACTATCATTTCCACATCAAGCTAGTCAATTGACTAAACCATCATCAACTTTTTCTTAATCAACGATCTCAAGTGTGTGACAATTCTATTTTTGGCATGTATGAAAATCTCAAATTTTGAACATACTTTTTATATTTGCGTATTTGTCCTTTTGTGTTGTTACTCTGTACAGTTGATGTGCCACTTGCTCTTATTGTCCTCATCATGCATTGGGATGGAGATCAGCCTTTCTACCCTATACCATGATTCCAGCAATTGTCTATTTACTTACAGAATGATCCAGTTTACAGAGAGGTTCTACATGGAAAACCTAGAAATATATTATATCCGTAGCCTACATGAGAGCTATGACGTTGTGAAAGAGAATAGCTATGGCAAAGATGGTCTCACTCCAGTAAATAACTCTAAAAACCTTATGTGGGGGGTTGAGGTTGACTGCACTGTTTTAAACTGGCCCTGGTAGGAGCAGCCCTGCACTCAGCAGCACTGTATGTGGTCTCTGTTCCACACATTTGTTTTTGTACTGTATTGTTCCGGGCTGCACTGTAGCTAGACTAGACTAGCATGGGGCATTTTAAAGACACTTCACTTTCGCGTTTGACTTCATTGGGACCAACCAAAATGACATACCGAGGTTACTTTGGACACCATAACGCACTGTTGTTGATTTGATAGCATGGTTACTGCTGTGCTGACATGGTTACTGCTATGCTGACATGGTTACTGTACATTAGCATACCTCGACTTCAGAAAATGTTGTGACATCACTTCTTCCTGTCGTAGCTACATTAGTTGAGTTGTCAAGAAAACAGAGTCATGATATTAGTGGGTTGGCATGGTCTCATTATAGTTCAAACTATTCTCATCCCTAGTAAATAACTCCTTTTAGTTTTCAATAATGTTCTTACACTAATTTTGGTAGTATCATGTTTTAGTAAACATTGTATGTTTTGCTTTGTGTTTGCTCTCAGATTCACCATTCCTATGAATAGTTTCAGAGCCCCAGGGTTTGGTGTGTTCCTTTAAAAAACATTTCTTTCATGGCCTCTAATTCTCTGCATGGTTTGTCTGTCCGCATGCCTGTCTGGCTGTACGTCTGTGTAACACTGGATTTGCACAGTAGAAGAAAACTGGAGGACTAAATCCTATCCCAGAAAACCCAGTGTGAATGTCTCTTCTTCTTTGGTGTTCTAAGGATACAAAGGACTTAACTTGTCAAAATGAATTCCACATTAGATTTTTTTAAATGTAAATGCTCAGTTTTTGTGGGAAATTACCCAGCACTTAAACAAGATAATGGACAATAGACTTGACTGTGTTTAGAGTAAGAGGAATATGGATTAGCTAGGCTAATCTTCGAGTGTATTTATGCTGGCTTCACATGCTCATGGGGAAGTGGAACAATTAAGTCCGACATGATTGTGTTTAAGTGCTTTTGAAGTCGGAAAAATTCTTCAACCAATAGGATTTTAGCTAGCTTATCAAGGTTGCTAATAATAAAGTTAGCTAGCTTGCTTAACATTGACAATATGGTCAAACTAGCTACCTTCTCCATATTGATGTGGTCGTAGTTGTCAAACTGATTTGTTATTTTTTTGGTTGAAAAGTTCAAAGGTCAGTGGTGAAACATCACAACTCGCCAACTCGGGCAACAACATCTTCTGTTTCCCACTTGAAATTCTGATTTGGAGGTTCGCTCAAGTGAAACTTCTCAATTGGAAATAGGAACTTCCGATACGACATGAACGTGGCATTACATCCATCTAGACTGCTTGTCTCTCCCCTAAGAGTGTTTCTAGGGTGTTGGGGACAGACACAAAAAGTAGACAATGGCTAAAACATCCTTTAAAACACTCCATATGTGGTTGATTGGGAAGGGAATTTCCTGCAGACTCTTATCCACTTAAGCCAGTTGTATTTAAAACCACTGTGGTTAAAAAGAGCTGTTCTCGGTTTACATATGTAAATGTTAGTTATTTTTGTTTTCTTTCCATTCCATTGTTACAAATGATATCTTGTTGGGACCGATATGCTTTTGACATTTTGTCTCAGACATAAACTCTAAAATATATTTCAGAAAAATGAAGCCGTCTTGTGTGTTAATTGTGATGCTATATTTATGAATCCAAAAATGAATAGTTACCAGACCTATGTCAAGTCAATATGTTCTTGGTTATCAAAGGCCCTGTCCAGAAACCACAACCGTCCTAGGCACTGGTGTAGATCTGGGCCAGTATTCATAAAGCGTCTCAGAGAAGAGTCCTGATCTAAAATCAGTTTGGCCTTCTTGATAATGAATTAAGATTACTGAACAGAAGACCCTAGATCAGCAACCCTACTCTGAGACGTTTGATCCGTACGACCACTGAAATGATTAGAGACCCTGAGAGAGATTGAGGAGAGAGTTTCTGTTTGCTACTGGCTGGGTGAACCATGTACCTGCTACTCGCTGGGTGAACCATGTACCTGCTACTCGCTGGGTGAACCATGTACCTGCTACTCGCTGGGTGAACCATGTACCTGCAGGGGGGTCGTAACAGCAGCGTGACACATTGTACTGTAACTTCCCCTGCTACTGGCTGGGTGAACCATGTACCTGCTACTCGCTGGGTGAACCATGTACCTGCTACTCGCTGGGTGAACCATGTACCTGCAGGGGGGTCGTAACAGCAGTGTGACACATTGTACTGTAACTTCCCCTGCTACTGGCTGGGTGAACCATGTACCTGCTACTCGCTGGGTGAACCATGTACCTGCAGGGGGGTCGTAACAGCAGCGTGACACATTGTACTGTAACTTCCCCTGCTACTGGCTGGGTGAACCATGTACCTGCTACTCGCTGGGTGAACCATGTACCTGCTACTCGCTGGGTGAACCATGTACCTGCAGGGGGGTCGTAACAGCAGTGTGACACATTGTACTGTAACTTCCCCTGCTACTGGCTGGGTGAACCATGTACCTGCTACTCGCTGGGTGAACCATGTACCTGCTACTCGCTGGGTGAACCATGTACCTGCTACTGGCTGGGTGAACCATGTACCTGCTACTGGCTGGGTGAACCATGTACCTGCTACTGGCTGGGTGAACCATGTACCTGCTACTGGCTGGGTGAACCATGTACCTGCTACTGGCTGGGTGAACCATGTACCTGCTACTCGCTGAATGAACCATGTACCTGCTACTCGCTGGGTGAACCATGTACCTGCTACTCGCTGGGTGAACCATGTACCTGCTACTCGCTGGGTGAACCATGTACCTGCTACTCGCTGGGTGAACCATGTACCTGCAGGGGGGTCGTAACAGCAGTGTGACACATTGTACTGTAACTTCCCCTGCTACTGGCTGGGTGAACCATGTACCTGCTACTCGCTGGGTGAACCACGTACCTGCTACTTGCTGGGTGAACCACGTACCTGCTACTCGCTGGGTGAACCATGTACCTGCTACTCGCTGGGTGAACCATGTACCTGCTACTCGCTGGGTGAACCATGTACCTGCTACTCGCTGGGTGAACCATGTACCTGCTACTCGCTGGGTGAACCATGTACCTGCTACTCGCTGGGTGAACCATGTACCTGCTACTCGCTGGGTGAACCATGTACCTGCTACTCGCTGGGTGAACCATGTACCTGCTACTCGCTGGGTGAACCATGTACCTGCTACTCGCTGGGTGAACCATGTACCTGCTACTCGCTGGGTGAACCATGTACCTGCTACTGGCTGGGTGAACCATGTACCTGCTACTGGCTGGGTGAACCATGTACCTGCTACTCGCTGGGTGAACCATGTACCTGCTACTCGCTGGGTGAATCATGTACCTGCTACTCGCTGGGTGAACCATGTACCTGCTACTCGCTGGGTGAACCATGTACCTGCAGGGGGGTCGTAACAGCAGCGTGACACATTGTACTGTAACTTCCCCTGCTACTGGCTGGGTGAACCATGTACCTGCTACTCGCTGGGTGAACCATGTACCTGCTACTCACTGGGTGAACCATGTACCTGCTACTGGCTGGGTGAACCATGTACCTGCTACTCGCTGGGTGAACCATGTACCTGCTACTCGCTGGGTGAACCATGTACCTGCTACTCGCTGGGTGAACCATGTACCTGCTACTCGCTAGGTGAACCATGTACCTGCTACTCGCTGGGTGAACCATGTACCTGCTACTCGCTAGGTGAACCATGTACCTGCTACTCGCTGGGTGAACCATGTACCTGCTACTCGCTGGGTGAACCATGTACCTGCTACTGGCTGGGTGAACCATGTACCTGTTTCTCGCTGGGTGAACCATGTACCTGCTACTCGCTGGGTGAACCATGTACCTGCTACTCGCTGGGTGAACCATGTACCTGCTACTGGCTGGGTGAACCATGTACCTGCTACTCGCTGGGTGAACCATGTACCTGCAGGGGTGTCGTAACAGCAGCGTGACACATTGTACTGTAACTTCCCCTGGAGTTTCACTAGATGTCAGCGGAGACGTGAAATAAGATGTCTGTGTTGGAGAAACACATCTGAGGAAGAGAACGATATGAGACTGACCGTTTGTTAGCCACCCAGATATCTGTTTGGCTTCAACTCAGTTATTCATCAAAAAAATACATCAAAGCCATACATTACCAGGTGTATTTCAACAGTATCGCCATAGGAACTTCAACCAGCTATCACAATGTTAGGAGAAAATAATAGTCTCTTTCTCCTAATGTGAAACACTAACCGTACTGGTGTTTAGTTCTCAACACTGAACTGTGAAATGGTGAGTTACTATCCTGATTAAATCAGACTTTAACCAGGCTAGTTAATGACTAATATGTAAGGGAAATATGAGGACAGCTCTTGTAGATACTGAACACCTAAATGCCTACAAGTGCAAAGGTAATGGTAGAAGATGGAAGCCAATGCTCTATAATAATTTAGCATGTACTGTCGCTTAGCAGCAGGCTGGATGCTTCTAAATCAGTGTGATGCATAATTACATTGAGAGAGAGAGAAGAGGGACACCCACACATCCTTGCCCGTGCATTTCAATGTACTACCCTACCCCACTCAGCCTGCTCATAACAACTAGGAGAGCCCATGATAATCATCTTGAGTAATGTGTGTTAGCCTGGAGGATGGAAATGCAGTGCAAACTTCAAGTGTATATGGTGTCTCTTCTCTCACCTACTCTGGCACAACACATTTACATTTGAGTCATTTAGCAGAGGCTCTTATCCAGAGCGACTTACAGTGAGTGTGTTAATCTTTAAAATGGCTAGGTGAGACAACAACACATCACAATCGTATCAAGTGCATTTTCCTTCTAAGTATTTGTTAGCTAGTAGGAAAAGTGCCTTCTTTCTTTATGATCCTCACCAGTGGAACACAGATGGAAGTGTTCAATAGTAATCTGGAAGAAACGTGTTATTAGTCAGACACACTCAGGCTCGTGGCTGTTTCCTAACTGATGCTGTAAGCAATGGTAATAGGCTGGCCTTAGCAGAGAGATTAACAGGTGCTGTAGTGGCAACCAGGATCTGGCAACCAGAATCTGGCAACCAGACCAACATAAGCTTTGGATCGGCGTTATCTGGTGATTCATCTTGTTGACAACTTACATAAACATGAATAGTACATATATCTTTCTTTATACTATGGACATGGCCAGATTACCAACCGGGCACAAGCCCCGGGCCCCCAACCCCCAAAAATTATTATTACGAAGAGCGAAAAGATACACAGTATATTCTTGTCTCTGCCCTATGGTAAAATGTGTAGAATTTCAGGAAGTCTGCTGGGCCCCAAATGCGGTAGTCTGTCCCTTTTTATAGCAGTAATAGTTCCTCCGGGGCTTCAGTTTTACGTCACTGGTTATTTGGATGAGATGATCTGATGCTAGATTGAGATTGTGTGATTTAAGTGATTGTAATAGTAATATTAGACATAATAGACTCTCCCTTTTTATTATGATTATTTTGGGGTAATAACTTTGGACATGTGGCTCATTCACATGGTACTGTGAAGCAGACTAGTATTTTAATATATGAGATGGTTTTGTAGTTATTACTGAGTACTGCCTTGTCAGGCACCGTTAGGCCAGCAAATAGGTTTAGGGGTCGTCACTAGTTACCAGAGCCACAAAGTCATAAACCCATCCTATTTCTTCAATTTCTCTTATTGAAATGTTAATCCTAACCTTAACCACACTGCTGACCTTATGCATAACCTTAAATTAATCTCGTAAAAAATCGTGAAAACCAAAAATGATTTTGGTCTTTAATTTTTTGCCAATTTTGACTTTGTGGCTATGGTAAGTAGTGGAAACCAGTCTTAGGGGTTTTAGATGATTGACCATCAGTTGAAGGAGACCGAGTGATGATACAGGCAGCATGTCTGATGTACCCAGTATGTCTTGTGGTTTCAGGTGAGTAAAGATGTCCTTAAGTACATAAAAGTCTTATTACACATGTTAAGTGAATGAATAAACAAGTAGATAAAATAAGGGGTATCAGGGAAATAAGCTATGCTAAAGTTATAGATATAGAGAAATATACCTACAGTAGTAGGATCTTAATTTGAGACCGTTTACTACAGCAGGAAAAGAATCCTGCAGCAACTGGAAATGTGAATTATTATATGGATTATTATTCATGGACATTTTATGTAGGGGTTGATACCTTTTTTGTTAGGACAACTTTAAAGTGGACATGACAAACTTTAGAATCCTTTTTAAACCTTGAATACACGACATGTTTGCATTTCCTGCAGGGCAGGATAATTCTCAGCAACAAAATAGTGATCAAATTAAGATCAAACAGCTGTACTGTGTTGTATACTTAGTGCCTAGCTAGCCAACTGGCTAGGTGCTACGTCATAGTGAGATATGAAATTAGCCATCTGTAACCTAGAATTTGAGTGGAAATGTATCAGTATTTCACTGTTTATTAATGTGAGAGAAGTGTTTTGCACAAGTTTAAATCCTTTAAGAGAATGAGAATTGACATACTGTATTTGTGATTGAGATGATTGACCATCAGTAGGAGACCAAGTGATGATAGAGGCATCATGTCTGATGTACCCCGTCTGTCTTGGGATTTCAGAATAGAGAAGTACACGTTGTAAACTGCTACATGTGACAATAGGACCCCCTTGCCTCTCCAATAGGGTCAACATGTTGGATGAGAGTAGAAGAGGTTAAGACACAGGGGCTATGCCAGGAATGTGGGGAATCCCATTGTGTCCTGGTATGGCTCAGAGCATTCCTGCAAACGTTATGGGAAACCCAAGCCAGCTACCTGACAGGGTGAGGTTAAGACACAGGGGCTATGCCAGGAATGTGGGGAATCCCATTGATCCCAGTGTGTCCCGGTATGGCTCAGAACATTCCCGTAAACGTAATGGGAAACCCAAGCCAGCTACCTGACGGGGTGAAACGTGACACCTGTTGGAACAGAGGAGAGTTAACCTGGGGGAACATGGTAGACAGAGACAGGAGAAACTGCACTACGGGTTCTGAGAGGAGAGTTAACCTGGGGGAAGGGCTCTCTCGTTCCTTTCCTTCTTTGTCACAATGTTTTATTTCTCCCTCTCTCCCTGTGATTCCTCTCTCTCTTGCTCTCCCACTTCATGGAGGAGGTGGAGGTTGCATTTGCCCTCTGACCCCTCTCTAACTTCCTGTGACAGGGCCACTCAGTAGCAGCAGGGGATTGTGGCTGTCAGTGGAGAGGCCAATAAGAGCCCTCCTGAAACTCCTCCAGATCAAGAGCATCACTGCCCGAACGCCTGTTCCTCATCCGTTACCCTGGCAACAACACAGCTCAGCACGAGTTCTTCTCTTGGCCAGAAAGTGTGTGTATGTGTGCGTGGGTAGCCAAGATTCTTCCGAGCTTGTTCAGCAAGCCTCCCTGCTGTACGTTGCCATACAATTCTAGCAACTGCTAGATAGATAGAGATGGAGTAAAACAAAAGAGCTGGAATACTAAATGTTTACTGCATGGCCTAAATGCAGAATTGATTTTTCTCTCTGTCACTGAAGTTAATCTCAAACTGGTCCTTGGATAAGATTCTGTCATCTATTTTAGAAATGCCTTGGGGGATTTGGAATTGTGTGTGTGTGTGTGTGTGTGTGTGTGTGTGTGTGTGTGTGTGGACAGCAGTAGGCACTGTTACATTGGTGTGGGTTATATTTATTCATAGTTGTGTTGATCCAAAGGCTTAAATGGTTTCATCTCTCTCTCCCTTTCTACACTGGTGAATTAGAAACACGTCTGGGATTTTGTGTGTGTGTGTGTGTCTGAGAGTGGCCCCATGTTCTCCATCCCTCCTGCTCCTCTGTTCACTGAAGACACTTCTCCTTCTTCTCTTAAAATGAGTGGGCTTTAAGGCTGAACATTGAATGTTGTAGGATCAGTCAAAGTTCGACACATGTACAGGTGTAGGCAGGACAGCAGGCTAGAATCACCCATGCCGATCAATGTCTAACAAGACATATTATTCAAATGACTCATTGTCGATCACTCATATTGTGTAACACCACCAGTCACTGCAAAAAAAGTACTCTTTCAATAACTTTTTGAATGTATCATTGTTTAACTTCCAAAACACACTTTGTGACTTCAGCTGTATGACAACCCAGGGCACATCTTGATGCTGTTAAGAGCCAGTCACACCAACCCCTGGCATGACTTAGCCTGGAGCCCTCCATGAAGATCACAGCCCCCTCACCAGGTGCTTCGGAAAATGAGGGTGTCTTCTTCTTAGCGTTTTAGCAGCGTTTTGCCTGGCAACCGAAAATTAGCCCCGGATCTGTCAAACAAAACACTGTCATTGGGCAAAATGGTCACTTGTTGTCAGTCGAATTCTGATAATGCCTGTTGATCCAAAGACTATGTTTCTCTGCTCAGAACATGTGCTCTTCAACAGAAGCGAGGCTTGAGGGGGACACTGATTTGTGTGTTCACATTAAATATATGCCTCTCTTGCTTTGTGTTTTATGTATTCATACATACACGCACACACACACCCTCCTTGCTCCTTGTGCATTCACACTTCTCCTTCATTGCTATGGCTTCGGGAGTCATATCTCTTTGTGTACAATTGATGTCTGGCCGTCAAGGCTGTTGTCTAACAAAGATATTGTCTTGAAAAGATGAATCCTTTTGCTCCACACTGTATGTGCTGCCTTGAGACTACTGATGGAGGGAGACTCATATGAGAGTCCAACACAATTCTCTTCAAATACAGCAGCGCAAACATCTGAAGACGATCGGGAATCTTTGTGGCTCAACCTTTTTGATGGAAAACCTCGACGTCCTATTTCTGAAATGCTCAGACCAGAACTAAATTGCATTGTTGTCGTGTACAGCACGATACTTCACAGCTGTGTACAGCACGATACTTCACAGCTGTGTACAGCACGATACTTCACAGCTGTGTACAGCACGATACTTCATCACAGCTGTGTACAGCACGATACTTCACAGCTGTGTACAGCACGATACTTCACAGCTGTGTACAGCACGATACTTCACAGCTGTGTACAGCACGATACTTCACAGCTGTGTACAGCACGATACTTCATCACAGCTGTGTACAGCACGATACTTCACAGCTGTGTACAGCACGATACTTCACAGCTGTGTACAGCACGATACTTCACAGCTGTGTACAGCACGATACTTCATCACAGCTGTGTACAGCACGATACTTCACAGCTGTGTACAGCACGATACTTCACAGCTGTGTACAGCACGATACTTCACAGCTGTGTACAGCACGATACTTCACAGCTGTGTACAGCACGATACTTCACAGCTGTGTACAGCACGATACTTCATCACAGCTGTGTACAGCACGATACTTCACAGCTGTGTACAGCACGATACTTCATCACAGCTGTGTACAGCACGATACTTCACAGCTGTGTACAGCACGATACTTCACAGCTGTGTACAGCACGATACTTCACAGCTGTGTACAGCACGATACTTCATCACAGCTGTGTACAGCACGATACTTCACAGCTGTGTACAGCACGATACTTCACAGCTGTGTACAGCACGATACTTCACAGCTGTGTACAGCACGATACTTCATCACAGCTGTGTACAGCACGATACTTCACAGCTGTGTACAGCACGATACTTCACAGCTGTGTACAGCACGATACTTCACAGCTGTGTACAGCACGATACTTCATCACAGCTGTGTACAGCACGATACTTCACAGCTGTGTACAGCACGATACTCACAGCTGTGTACAGCACAGCAGCTGTACAGCACGATACTTCAGCTGTGTACAGCTGATACTTCACAGCTGTGTACAGCACGATACTTCACAGCTGTGTACAGCACATACTTCACAGCTGTGTACAGCACGATACTTCACAGCTGTGTACAGCACGATACTTCACAGCTGTGTACAGCACGATACTTCACAGCTGTGTACAGCACGATACTTCACAGCTGTGTACAGCACGATACTTCACAGCTGTGTACAGCACGATACTTCACAGCTGTGTACAGCACGATACTTCACAGCTGTGTACAGCACGATACTTCATCACAGCTGTGTACAGCACGATACTTCATCACAGCTGTGTACAGCACGATACTTCATCACAGCTGTGTACAGCACGATACTTCACAGCTGTGTACAGCACGATACTTCACAGCTGTGTACAGCACGATACTTCACAGCTGTGTACAGCACGATACTTCACAGCTGTGTACAGCACGATACTTCACAGCTGTGTACAGCACGATACTTCACAGCTGTGCAGCACGATACTTCACAGCTGTGTACAGCACGATACTTCACAGCTGTGTACAGCACGATACTTCACAGCTGTGTACAGCACGATACTTCATCACAGCTGTGTACAGCACGATACTTCATCACAGCTGTGTACAGCACGATACTTCATCACAGCTGTGTACAGCACGATACTTCACAGCTGTGTACAGCACGATACTTCATCACAGCTGTGTACAGCACGATACTTCACAGCTGTGTACAGCACGATACTTCATCACAGCTGTGTACAGCACGATACTTCACAGCTGTGTACAGCACGATACTTCACAGCTGTGTACAGCACGATACTTCACAGCTGTGTACAGCACGATACTTCACAGCTGTGTACAGCACGATACTTCACAGCTGTGTACAGCACGATACTTCACAGCTGTGTACAGCATGATACTTCACAGCTGTGTACAGCACGATACTTCATCACAGCTGTGTACAGCACGATACTTCATCACAGCTGTGTACAGCACGATACTTCATCACAGCTGTGGAGGGTTTGCAGTGTTACAATTCTGTGCACGTTTCATTTACAATTTCATTTTCATCAAGTTGATCATGTTGATTGTGCTTATAGACGGCAAAAGGCAGTACCTCCAATATTTCCTGCTTTTTTTTAAAATCCAGGAGTCAAGAGAGTGGTTCTTTGCCAGTATACACCTACACACCCCATGTGTTCTCTTTCTCCCTCTGAGAACACACACACACACACACTACATGTTCACAGATACATATACACACATTCATACATAGAAGCATGCATTTCAAAGAGCGATTGAATAGGCTGTTCAGGGTCAGCTCCCCAAGGCAGAGATACATCCCATGGTCTTTATGTGGTATGACAGAGCAAATACCACTCACTTACTTTAGATCCTGTTCTAACCATCCTATACCAACTTAAGATATGTTGTATAAAGCACGTGGGAATTAATAAACATTTCAAATGTGTCCTTGTATTGTTTTGTCATGTATCTTTCAATGTGACCTTCTATTATCCATCTATTACATGGTAGTTAGTGTTTGCAGTAGTACTAGTAGCAGTTGTAGTAGTAGTAACAGTAGTAGAAGTAGTAGTAGCAGCAGTTGTTGTAGTAGTAGTAACAGTAGTAGCAGAAGTAACAGCAGTTGTAGTAACAGTAGTAGTAGTAGTAACAGTTGTAGTAGTAGTAACAGCAGAAGTAGTAGTAACAGCAGTAGCAGTAGTAACAGTAGTAGCAGTAGTAGTAGCAGCAGTAACAGTAGTAGTAGTAGCAGCAGTAGTAGTAGTAACAGTAGTAGCAGTAGTAGTAGCAGCAGTAACAGTAGTAGTAGTAGTAGTAGTAGTAGTAGTAGTAGTAGTAGTAGTAGTAGTAGTAGCAGCAGTAACAGCAGTAGTAGCAGCAGTAACAGCAGTAGTAGTAGCAGCAGTAACAGCAGTAGTAGTAGCAGCAGTAACAGTAGTAGTAGTAGTAGCAGCAGTAACAGTAGTAGTAGTAGTAGTAGTAGTAGTAGCAGTAGTAGTAGCAGCAGTAGTTGTAGCAGCAGTAACAGTAGTAGTAGTAGTAGCAGCAGTAACAGTAGTAGCAGTAGTAGTAGCAGCAGTAACAGCAGCAGTAGTAGTAGTAGCAGCAGTAACAGTAGTAGTAGTAGTAGCAGTAACAGTAGTAGTAGTAGTAGCAGTGCAGCAGTAGTAGCAGCAGTAGTAGCAGCAGCAGCAGTAACAGTAGTAGTAGTAGTAGTAGTAGTAGTAGTAGTAGTAGTAGTAGTAGCAGCAGCAGTAACAGCAGTAGTAGTAGCAGCAGCAGTAACAGCAGTAGTAGTAGTAGCAGCAGTAACAGTAGTAGTAGTAGTAGCAGCAGTAACAGTAGTAGTAGTAGTAGTAGTAGTAGCAGTAGTAGTAGTAGCAGTAGTAGTAGCAGTAACAGTAGTAGTAGTAGTAGTAGTAGTAGTAACAGTAACAGTAGTAGTAGTAGTAGTAGTAGTAGCACAGTAAGCAGTAGTTGTAGCAGCAGTAACAGTAGTAGCAGCAGCAGTAGTAGTAGTAGTAGTAGTAGTAGTAGTAGTAGTAGCAGCAGCAGTAACAGTAGTAGTAGTAGTAGCAGCAGTAACAGTAGTAGTAGTAGTAGCAGCAGTAACAGTAGTAGTAGTAGTAGCAGTAGTAGCAGCAGTAGTTGTAGCAGCAGTAACAGTAGTAGTAGCAGCAGTAACAGTAGTAGTAGTAGTAGTAGTAGTAGTAGTAGTAGTAGTAGTAGGCAGTAACAGCAGTAGTAGTAGCAGCAGCAGTAACAGTAGTAGTAGTAGTAGCAGCAGTAACAGTAGTAGTAGTAGTAGTAGTAGTAGCAGTAGTAGTAGTAGCAGTAGTAGTAGCAGCAGTAGTTGTAGCAGCAGTAACAGTAGTAGTAGTAGTAGTAGTAGTAGTAACAGTAACAGTAGTAGCCGCAGTAACAGTAGTAGCAGCAGTAACAGTAGTAGTAGTAGTAGTAGTAACAGTAGTAGCAGTAGTAGTAGCAGCAGTAACAGTAGTAGTAGCAGTAACAGTAGTAGTAGAAGTAACAGTAGTAGTAGTAGTAACAGTAGTAGTAGTAGCAGCAGTAACAGTAGTAGTAGTAGTAGCAGTAGTAGCAGTAGTAGTAGCAGCAGTAACAGTAGTAGTAGTAGTAGTAACAGTAGTAGTAGTAGCAGTAACAGTAGTAGTAGTAGCAGTAACAGTAGTAGTAGAAGTAACAGTAGTAGTAGCAGCAGTAGTAGTAGTAGCAGCAGTAGTAGTAGTACATTTACATTACATTTAAGTCATTTAGCAGACGCTCTTATCCAGAGCGACTTACAAATTGGTGCGTTCACCTTATGACATCAAGTGGAGCAGCCACTTTACAATAGTGCATCTAAATCTTTTAAGGGGGGGGTGAGAAGGATTACTTTATCCTATCCTAGGTATTCCTTAAAGAGGTGGGGCAGTAGTAGTAGCAGTAGTAGCAGTAACAGTAGTAGTAGTAGAAGTAACAGTAGTAGCAGTAGTAGTAGTAGTAGTAACAGTAGTAGTAGTAGTAGTGACAGTAAAACTACCAATATCCAAATAAAGGGATATCTTTTTCATATAACATCAGTATTTATGCTGCAATTAAAGTAATACATTATTTATTGTTATTGTTATTATCATTATTACTACCAGCCCTATGAAACAGTGAGTTCCATTTCAGGGTGATTCCTCCTCTGCCTGTAGCAGTGTTGTCTCCACAGACCGCATTGTGAGTCAGTATCACACAGAACCCACGCCTGCACCCACACACACCCACCGGCCGTATGCACACACACACACTCACGTACGTATACACACAACGTGTTCTCACACACACATACTCTCCAACAGTTATGTTACAGAACAGTGGCTATGTGAAATCCTTCAACGAGACTCATTTGACTGCTACTAAGGTTTCAGCTGCAGCTGTCATCCTCCTGGGTCTGGTGGGTTCTTGGCCCTTCACCAACTACAAATGCAGGTTATGGAGGTAGACAGAGGGGATTCCCACACATTCCTCTGTGTGTGTGTGCGCGCACGTATAATGTGATTGTGTACATGTGGTATGCATGTGTGTGTGTTCTTGTGCATGTGTGTGAATGTGTGTGCATGCATACAGTATATGATTGTGTGTGTGTGTAGTACCTGGCTGACTAACTTTACGTGACAGTTGTGGACCTTTTAAAGAGGCCTCTCTCTGAGGTCACAGGGTTCTCCTGAACAGAACATCTCTGCTCCTTTTGTCCTGGGCGTTGTTAAGCACATTCCATAGCAAGAGGCTGACCACTCAGCAAGAGGAACTGGATTCGCCGCCCGCCCAGGGCGTCCACCAAAATGCCTGCAGAAAAAATACCAGCCCACCTAAAACCAGTAGGATGAATGTTCCAGTTCACCCAGCAGGATGAGTGTTCCAGCAGGATGAATGTTCCAGCTCTCCCAGCAGGATGAATGTTCCAGCACTCCCAGCAGGATGAATGTTCCAGCACTCCCAGCAGGATGAATGTTCCAGCACAGGATGAATGTTCCAGCTCACCCAGCAGGATGAGTGTTCCAGCGCACCCAGCAGGATGAATGTTCCAGCTCACCCAGCAGGATGAGTGTTCCAGCAGGATAAATGTTCCAGCACACCCAGCAGGATGAGTGTTCCAGCAAGATGAATGTTCCAGCGCACCCAGCAGGATGTGTTCCAGCAGGATGAATGTTCCAGCGCACCCAGCAGGATGAGTGTTCCAGCGCACCCAGCAGGATGAGTGTTCCTGCAGGATGAATGTTCCAGCGCACCCAACAGGATGAGTGTTCCAGCCTACCCAGCAGGATGAGTGTTCCAGCGCACCCAGCAGGATGAGTGTTCCAGCAGGATGAGTGTTCCAGCAGGATGAGTGTTCCAGCAGGATGAGTGTTCCAGCAGGATGAGTGTTCCAGCAGGATGAGTGTTCCAGCAGGATGAGTGTTCCAGCAGGATGAGTGTTCCAGCAGGATGAGTGTTCCAGCAGGATGAGTGTTCCAGTGCATCCAGCAGGATGAGTGTTCCAGCGCATCCAGCAGGATGAGTGTTCCAGCGCACCCAGCAGGATGAGTGTTCCAGTGCACCCAGCAGGATGAGTGTTTCAACAGGATGCGTGTTTCAGCAGGATGAGTGTTACAGCAGGATGAATGTTCCAGCACACCCAGCAGGATGAGTGTTCCAGCAGGATGAGTGTTCCAGCCACCTCGTCTATATTATTGTGTGCCGGTGTGGGAAGTGTGTCCTCTCTTGTCTTCTATTGTTTCACTAAATGTCGCTGACTGTTTTTTGTAAAGAGGGAGGCTGCCCTCAACAAGACTCTCCAAGCTTTGCCGCAGAAAATAAAACATTGGAATGATTGGCAGAGTTGTCTATTGCAGTTGCAAAATACAATGTTCTCTTTGGAAATGGACAACCTCCTGAGAATGGTAGGAATTGTACTAAATCGGTCAAATTCTTCCAATCATGACACTGCAGAATCTCTAGAAGGACTATTAATATACAGCTAGTCCTGTATTGAATTGACTGTTTTTGGAAAATGATATTAAAATATAATAGTGAATCATCATGAACCATAGTCCAGATGTAGGGAAGACATAAGAGAGTGAACAGACCCTCCGTCTTTATAAAAGGCTGCACATCTAGTTCAGCAGTAAAGTTTGAGGTTATGCATGACACAGCAGGACATGGTGAATCTGGTTCCGTGTTTGCCCTTCATTTTGAAACACCTACACACCAAGCCAGAGACACAACAGGGATGGTGTAATTAATACGGGGCAATATTAACAAGCCCCAAAAATGATACTGTCTAATATGGGTTCTTGTTGTGCTCTGTCAATGTTCTGTGCTTGCATGCAAAGCATTCTCCCTAAACACATAACACTCCTTCTCATTTTGCCCAGTGCCCAACAACTACCGCTTAGACAGTACTCTTTCCTTCACAGCGGTGATTTGAAATGGAATTAATCGTAAATTCTGAGTGACTTAACTGTCTGATAGCCTCTCCCCCTCTCTCTGTCTTTCTCTCACCCCCCTCTCTCTGTCTTACTTTAGCTCTCTCTCTTTCTCTCCCTCTCTGTCTTGCTCTCCCTCTCTGTCTTGCTCTCTTTCTCTGTCTTGCTCTCTTTCTCTGTCTCTCTCTCTCTCCCTCTCTTCCTCTCTCACTGTCTCTCTCTCTCTCCCTCTCTTCCTCTCTCACTGTCTCTCTCTCTCTCTCTCTCTCTCTCCTCTCTCTCTGTCTCTGTCTCTCTCTCTCCCTCTCTCTCTCTGTCTCTCTCTCTCTCTCTCTCTCTCTGTCTCTCTCTCTCCCTCTCTCTCTGTCTCTCTCTCTCTCTCTCTCTCTCTCTCTCTCCCTCCCCTCTCTCTCTCTCCCCCTCTCTCTCGATCTCTCTTTCTCTCTGTTTCTGTCTCTCTAACAGTCAGTCTGTTTTCATATTCCGGTGAAGAAGTGTATATTTTCCACCCACCCAGATTTGAGCCCTTTAGACACCAATACATTACCTGAATGTAAATGACTATAGTGTGAGCCAACCACTCTCTGGGAATATTGCTAAAAGATTCAGTGAGATGTTTCAAGCTACACTGCACAGGGACTCGATAACGCATACTTTCATTACATAAGTCAGACTTACTGTCTTTATCCATACAATTGTCACACACTGTAGTTTATACAGAAAAACATTGGAAACCTTACATCTAGAGTAGCTTCAATAACATTGGTCTAGTTTCACCCGTTTGGGTTGGGTCGAGGCACAGCAGGTCTTCTGATCCATGGATTTCTCCCCAAACTGCTGGTTAATTCATTCTAATTAGATTTGACCCTTGTGACTCTTGACGTTAAATAATTCCCATTGATTGTGTGCTGGTTGCTGTTGCTCAGATAGTGGATGGAGCAGAAAGATACTGTGGCTGTTATATAAGGGTTATAGCTAGTCTCTGTGTCCATACAAGGCCTGAATTAACAACACATCTTCCTAGTCACAAGGCTGTCAATATGATAGCTGATGAAGGAAGGGAAATGGGTAATGACGTTCAATACTAAGATGTGAATTGTGTGTGTGTGTCGGCGCTGGAGTGCTTTGCGTGGGTATGGAGTGGTCAGCTGGTGGGTGTTTTCTGGGTAGGTGCTGTGGGGGCTAAAAGCTCTGGAAAGAGCTCTGGGAAGGAAGCCTCCTCTCTCACACACACACACGTCGACACACGCTCAGAAGTGATAAGCTGAGGGTGGGAGGCGCTAGGTAGTTAAGCTTGCTTGCAGTTTGCCCATTGATCAGTATAGACTGGGACTGCCACAACAGACAGATGGACAGACAGACAGAGGACAACACCTAGAGAGAGAGGGAGACGGAGACACCTAGAGAGAGAGGGAGACGGAGACACCTAGAGAGAGAGGGAGACGGAGAGATGAGAAAATAGAGAGAATTGAAGATCAGATAATGAAAGAACGGTGACCAGTGAATGGAGAGAAGATAAATAATAACAGAAAAAAATGTGGAGAGAGAGAGAGAACTGAGCAGACACTGTCTGGACCATGTGCACAGGTAAGAACTCACTATCTCAGCTGTGCGTGTGTCTGTGTGTGTGTGCATACTGTATGTGGTTGTATATGTGTGTCTTTGTATTTGGAGCACTGCAGACGACTCACAGCTACAGCTGTGTTAAATTTGCCTAGATATTGCTCTGCAGTCAAACAGTCACGCTGCTGATTACGCTGAAATCCTATCAGTACTGTTCTGCTTACAGTACTCTTTCAAGATGAGCTCTACCGATCATGTTGTAGAAATGTGATAAGGATATTTGCCTTATATATTTTTATCAATGTCTCCAGTCTTGTTGAGATGAAGGAGAAGGAATCATTTACCATTGACAACAGCTGCTAAGGAAAAAGAGGGTGTTTGTGCGTGTGCCTGTGTGCGCGTGCGCGTGTGTGTGTGTGTGTGTGTGTGTGTGTGTGTGTGTGTGCGCGTGCCTGTGTGTTCACTTATGATTTGTTCCCGAACATTTCTTTCGGAAGCAATGATATTGGGAGAGGCGTGAGAGTGCAGGTGTGTGTGTTGGGGGTATGGTGAAGGCTGAAGAGGGTGGGGCCCAAGATAGGTGGTTGATATAGCCTTTTTTAGACTTGTCTAAGTAGATTTCACGTTAGTGTTCCTTTATAGTAGAGTTTGACCACTTTAGAATCTTTGGTGTCTTTTACTGTTTCTTTACGAGTGTCTGTGGGTTTAGACTTGGCAGTGAAAGAGCAGGTGTGTTAGGGGGAATAAATAACAAGTAGTCTGCCACTCACACAAGAAATGATTGAAGAAGAAAGGCTGTGACTCTGAAGATTAACTACACAAATAATTATCACTCTCTTGAGATGTTGACTCCCATTACCTTTTGACTTCTTTGATCTTCAATTTCTAATTGATTTGAAGCAATCTATGTGTCATGTACTTGCGACAGTATACTCACATTCTCGATGAACCGTCTTCATCCGTATTCATTGCCAGACGTCGAATAACCTACCATGGCATGAAAAACACATTTGATTGTGTCATTGGTTAAGCCTATATTGACCTATAAGAGACCCCTCCCACGACTGGCCTGGTGGTTTCGGAAGTGTTTGCGGTAGACAATGAGATCAGCGGTAATTATGGAGGAGAATGTATGTCTTCTGTGGATAGGCACCAACTTGCCTTCGCGGAAGGCATTACGAAGCGCGGCACTTCTGACCCATAGCCTTGGTGTGCGGGCCATAAAATAAAACCCTCGAGGCGCAGGGCAGCAGGCTAAGGATATGGAGGGGGAATCGACACGAGGAGGAGGAGGAGATGAGAGGATATTGGTAAGACATCATGAGGTAGCCTTGGCTACATTCTCGATAATGCACTTTTTACGCGTTTGTAAGAACTTTCCTGTCCACTTTCTCCTGGCTGCTTCTTGGAAACAGAAGTCGGTTTGTTTCTCAATGTTTTCTCAGATCAGCTACAACTCGACGTGGACCGTTCAACACATGCAGTCACAAAAGGTAGGCTGGTTGAATGGATAAACCATTTTCTTTAGCTTAGGGGTTGAGCTACTTTAGTGGCGAGAATAATGGCTAGATGTTCTGAAATCTGGTTGCTCTGAAAATAATGTTATATCATGTTTGCTTGCAGGGCAAAATAGAATGCCACATTCCAATGCGCTTATCACATTTGTTTATTCTGTAAATTAAACTGATGAAAGTTGTAAGAGTATTCTACTTTAATCATTAAAGTTGTTAAGGCAATGCTATAACGAAGCTATATATAGGCTACTGCAGAATTATGGGGCAAGTTGTGGTCCAGTGTGTGTGGTAGCGCAACAAAGTGTGTGGTCTCGCGGCTTGGCGCAGCCAGGGTCTCACGGTCGGACGAAGTTGGCTCCAGATCACTGGAATGAGCATAGCGTTTTGATCTCTTTTATAAACACAACGGTCGCACATTAACTAAATGACACTTGTCTATTTTAACATAGAACCGTGAACCAACCATAATGTTAAACGAAACGGATTTTGAGAAAGGTTTCTGTAGTTAACTGGGGTTTTTGCCTTTTGGAGGAGATAATTGACAGCCTGGTCTCATAGACTAGACGTAACATATCAACACTCAAATCAGAATATGTTAGGTTTGGTATGGTTATATAAGACAGAAGGTTACTTAATGCAGAAACGAAAGGAGGGTGGTATAACACAAACCCAAAGGTTCATCCCAATGGTTGCGTTCGAATCTCATCACGGACAACTTTAGCAATTTAGCTAATTAGCAACTTTGCAGCTACTTAGCATGTTAGCTAACCCAAAGCCTTTTACCTGTTACTCCTACCCCCTACT
This sequence comes from Oncorhynchus gorbuscha, assembly GCF_021184085.1. Lineage (NCBI taxonomy): Eukaryota > Metazoa > Chordata > Actinopteri > Salmoniformes > Salmonidae > Oncorhynchus > Oncorhynchus gorbuscha. The sequence continues at coordinate 58,276,332 of NC_060193.1, forward strand.
TTTTCGAACATTCTGTTAAAAATCGCGCAACATTTCAGCGCCCTGCTACTCATGCCAGGAATATGCATATGATTAGTATGTGTGGATAGAAAACACTCAGACGTTTATAAAACTGGTTAAATCACGGCTGTGACTATAACAGAACGTGCGTTTCATCGACAAATGCAGGAAAATCTGATCACTGAAAATGGAAAAATATATCCATGCGCCACTTCAACCGATAAATGGGGCCGAGGTTGCAATACCTACAGCTTCCACACGATGTCAACAGTCTTGTCATTTGCCTAGGCTTTGTTTCTTGGTCAAATGAAGAAGAGACAGCCCATTTCTTCAGGTCTCCGACCGGATATTTTGGTTGAGATTTACCCAGACATTATTTCCAGACGTATAGCTATAGAATATACATGGCCTCGTGATCAATTTGATCGCTTATTAACGTTCACTAATACCTAAAGTTGCATTACAAAAGTATTTCGAAGTGTTTTGTGAAAGTTTATCGTCGACTTTTTTAATTTAAAAAAATGACGTTACGTTATAAAACGTTATTTTTTTCGTTGATCACACAGTCTTCATAGATCGATATCTAGGCTATATATGAACCGATTTAATCGAAAAAAAAGACCCAATAGTGTTTATGGGACATCTAGGAGTGCCAACAAAGAAGATGGTCAAAGGTAATGAATGTTATATATTTTATTTGTGCGTTTTGTGTAGCGCCGACTATGCTAATTATTTTGTTTACGTCCCCTGCGGGTCTTTTGGGGTGTTCCATGCTATCAGATAATAGCTTCTCATGCTTTCGCCGAAAATAATTTTAAAAATCTGACTCGTTGCCTGGATTAGCTTTAATTCAATACCCTACATGTGTATTTTAATGAAAGTTTGAGTTTTAACGAGTGCTATTAGCATTTAGCGTAGCACATTTGCATTTCCAGATGTCTAGATGGGACGCCTGCGTGTCAGGTAGGAGCAAGAGGTTAACCTCACTAGGGTATGTGGAACGCTAGGATCCCACCTGGCCAACATCCAGTGAAATTGCAGAGCGCCAAATTCAAATACAGAAATAGTCATAAAAATTCAGAAAACATGCAAGTATTTTACATAGGTTTAAAGATGAACTTCTTGCGAATCCTACCACGGTGTCAGATTTTTTTTTAAATGACGGCGAAAGCATACCCTACGATTTTTGAGAACATCGCCCAGCAGGCAAATCATTACAAACAGTAACCAGCCAAGTAGAAGAGTTACACAAGTCAGAAATAGAGATAAAATTAATCAGTTACCTTTGATGATCTTCATATGGTTGCACTCAGAAGATATTCATTTACTCAATAAATGTTCGTTTTTTTCCGATAAGTCTCTCTTTATATCCAAAAACCTCAGTTTTGATTGCGCGTTTTCTTCAGTAATCCACAGGCTCAAACGCAGTCACAACAGGCAGACAAAAACATCCAAATTGTATCCGTAAAGTTCATAGAAACATTGTCAAACAATGTTTATATTCAATCCTCAGGTTGTTTTTAGCCTAAATAATAATTAATATTTCAACCGGACAAAAACTGCGTCAATATAAAAGGTAAACAAGAAAGGCACTCTTTGCGTGCATGAAAAAGCTCTGTGACACTGCAGGGTCCACTCATTCAGACTGCTCTTACTCCCTCATTTTTCAGAATACAAGCCTGAAACAATTTCTAAAGACTGTTGATCACTAGTGGAAGGCATAGGAACTGCAATTTGAGTCCTAAGTCAATGGATACTGTAATGGCATTGAATAGAAAACTACAACAACAACAACAACAAAAATCCTACTTCCTGAATGGATTTTTCTCAGGTTTTCGCCTGCCAAATCAGTTCTGTTATACTCGCAGACACTATTTTAACAGTTTTGGAAACTTTAGAGTGTTTTCTATCAAAATCTACTAATTATATGCATATCCTATCTTCCGGGCCTGAGTAGCAGGCAGTTTAATTTGGGCACGCTTTTCATCCAAAATTCCAAATGCTGCCCCCTAACCTAGAGATGTTAACTTCTTCGATATAGGGGGCGCTCTTTTAATTTTGGGATAAAAAACGTTCCCGTTTTAAACAAGATATTTTGTCACGAAAAGATGCTTGACTATGCATGTAATTGACAGCTTTGGAAAGACAACACTGACGTTTCCAAAACTGCAAAGATATTATCTTTGAGTGCCACAGAACTGATACTACAGGCGAAACCAAGATTAAATTTCAAACAGGAAATGCCCCAGATTTTGAAGGCGCTGTGTTCCAATGTCTCCTTATATGGCTGTGAATGCGCCAGGGAATGAGCTTACACTTTCTGTCGTTTCCCCAAGGTGTCTGCAGCATTGTGACGTATTTGTAGGCATATCATTGGAAGATTGACCATTTTACACTACATCTACCAGGTGCTCGCTTGGTGTCCTCCGTCGCAATTATTGCGTAATCTCCAGCTGCGTGTATTTTTCCATTTGCTTCGAGAAGAAACCCAACTGCCAAGAATGATTTATCATCAAATAGATATGTGAAAAACACCTTGAGGATGATTCTAAACAATGTTTGCCATGTTTCTGTCGATATTATGGAGTTAATTTGGAAAAAAGTTTGGCGTTGTGATGACTGAATTTTCAGTTTTTTTTCTTAGCCAAACGTGATGAACAAAACGGAGCGATTTTTCCTACACAAATAATATTTTTTGAAAAACTGAACATTTGCTATCTAACTGAGAGTCTCCTTATTGAAAACATCTGAAGTTCTTCAAAGGTAAATTATTTTATTTGAATGCTTTTCTTGTTTTTGTGAAAATGTTGCCTGCTGAATGCTAGGCTTAATGCTATGCTACCTATCAATACTCTTACACAAATGCTTGTGTAGCTATGGTTGAAAAGCATATTTTGAAAATCTGAGATGACAGTGTTTTTAACAAAAGGCTAAGCTTGTGAGTGAATATATTTCACTCACAGGCTGAAGAGGCTGAAGTTAAGTTATCCCAAATTCCTCTTTGAAATGACACCATCAGCGACAGAATAGAGGACATGAGCAAAGACATCTTGGCTCAAGTAGTTGCAGATCTGATTTCAAGCCCGGCAAAATTCAGCCTTCAACTCGACGAGACCACAGACGTTTCCAATCTAAGCCAGCTTGCTGTATTCGTGCGCTATGTGAAAGACGACGTGATAAAGGAAGAATTTTTATTTTGTAAGCCTCTTACAACAACAACCAAGGCAGCCGATGTGAAGAAACTTGTGGATGACTTCTTCAAAGACAACAATCTTTCGTGGGATATGGTTTCTGCAGTTTGTTCGGACGGAGCTCCAGTCATGCTGGGAAGAAAGTCTGGTTTTGGTGCGCTAGTGAAAGCCAATGCACCACACATCATTGTTACGCATTGTGTTCTGCACAGGCATGCGTTGGCAACAAAAACCTTGCCTCCAAAACTGGCAGAAGTATTAAAAATTGTAGTTGAATGCGTGAACTATGTGCGAACTAGTGCTCTGCGGCATCGCATCTTCAGTGAGCTGTGTAAAGAAATGGGCTCTGAATTCGAGGTACTTCTGTACCATTCTAACGTTAGGTGGTTATCCTGGGGACAGGTGCTGAATCGTGTTTTTGCCGTGCGTGTGGAATTAGCCCTGTTTTTGCAAGAGCACCAACATTGTCATGCAGATTGCTTCAAAAATTCTGAGTTCATTCTCATTTTAGCGTACATGGCCGATATCTTCGCAGCTCTCAATCATCTCAATCAAAAGATGCAGGGCGGTGGAGTCAACATCATCGAAGCTGAGGAAAACCTGAAGGCTTTTCAAAAAAAGCTACCGTTATGGAAACGACGAACAGAGAACAATAACTTCGCAAACTTTCCCCTGCTGGACGACTGTGTAAGTAAGATCGATGATGTATCTGGAATCGGAGACATTTCTGTACCCGCTGAACTGAAGCAAGCAATTGCCATGCACTTAGATGAGCTTGCAAAGTCTCTCGACGGATACTTCCCTACAAGAGAGTCATATCCAGCATGGGTGAGACAGCCGTTCACATTTAGTGTTGAGACAACAGATGTCAATGATGAATACCTCGATGAAATCATTGAAATTCAGCAGAGCCAGGTTCAACAGCAACTTTTCAGAACAACAACGCTTTCAACGTTTTGGTGTCAACAAATGGTAACGTACCCTGTTATTGCTGAGAAAGCTCTGGAGATTTTCATACCGTTTGTTACAACGTATCTTTGCAAGCAATCCTTTTCGAGGATGCTGGACATAAAAACGAAGTAAAGGAACAGACTTTGTTGCGAAAATGACATGAGAGTGGCACTTGCCAAGGTGAAGCCGTGCATTTCTGAACTGGTCTCTGAAAGGCAACAGCAGAAGTCACACTGATTTGCAGTAAATATTCATTATTATGTTTTTGTTTTTGTGTGAAAATGATAATCTGTGTGAAAATGTTTTGATGATTTTGTTCTTTGAACACAGTGATGTTGATGCACGGTTCATTTTGTGCACCAGTCAAATATATACCTATGTTTTGAATTTGATTTTTTTTTCAATTAAGAAGGGTTCGGTGAATGCGCATATGAAACTGTTGGGGTTCAGTACCTCCAACAAGGTTAAGAACCACTGCATTACAGTATTCCTACCTTGAGAGATGTGTAATTTAACAGTGGGTCCACCACATTGTCTGCCTCTTCAGTCCAGGGTGCATTGCATGGTGCCATTGCATGGCCATTGTGAATGTCAGACTCCACTCTGTGAGGCACATCGATCTGCAGGTTGAACATGGTGACATTTTCCTAAATTGATAGTGCAGTTTTGTTTAGGCTATTTTACAGCCGACTAGCTACTTCACATGCTGATATTGACTTTGGTATTATTGTGTGTAGCTACGTTTGCTAGCTAGATAGCTAGCCAGCCAGCAAAAAGAGCATTGCATTGTGGGTTTTGTCTTTGACTTGAGCTGCAACAGATTTCCACAACAATTTCCATGTTGCTCCCGACCTTATTATAATTTTATTATTATTATAATAAATATTTGTTCACAAAATATATTGTTCTCGCATATAAGTGTTATTTAGCAATGTAAATTATAGGAATTAGTGGTTTTGGTGGATCATTATTTTAACTTCTTAAGCCTACCCCTGTTTACTGCCCCTTCTGGAGGAATTGGGTACCCATATAAAACAGGATAGAAAACACTCTAAAGCTTCTAAAACCGTTTAAATTTTGTCTCTATGTAAAGCAGAAGTCTCAGGGCATGCATTCTCCCAAAGTCTCTCTTGTCATGGAAAAAGTTGGCCCAACTTTGACGTCATCGTATACGCCTTCCCAAACAACTACCGCTCTGGGAACAGTCTGTACGTGTTCAGCGCGAAGCCTGCTTTCAATGGGGCTTCTCATTGTGAGAATCGCGCGCTCACGAGACGTTGAGCGTGCCGAAAGGTCTCGGTCACGCAAAAAAAAAGTGTGCGATTATGTGCGCTCTGCTCCGGTGAAGTCTTTTCTTCAGGATCGATTAAAAGACGTGTGTGTTTCGCTTCGTCCTCACAATTGCTGTACACCTTTATAACATGTTAAAGCTTAATTCTGAACATAGTTTGACAAGTTTACTCGACATATAATATATATTTTCGACGTTTTGGTGCGCATCCACTTGAATTTTGCCTACATTTCGACCGAAATGTGGCTATTTTGAGAACCGAAAGATGCAGACTTGAAAACTAAACACTGTTTTGGTAAGTATAATCCCTTCCAGGTCTTTTGATGGAAGAACAGCAAAGGTAAGGGAATATTTGTGTTAATTTTGGGTTTCTGTCGACTCCAAGATAGAGGAGGCATAATGATACCTTTGGAGCGCCGCCTCCTAGTATAGCCTAATGAACGCAACCTGTAACGTTAAAAATAAATGTAACACAGCGATTGCATTTAGAAGAAGTGTATCTTCCTATACATATGTAAAACATGCATATTTAGTCAAAGTTTATGATGTGTGTTCCTTGTTAGCTGACGTTATCTGCCGGAGCTATTTCATTTCTCCTGACATTTTAGTAGCATTTTTTGAACGATGCGTCATTGTAAACAGAGATTTATGGATATATATTGCAGATTATTGAAAAAAAATGAATGTACTGTGTAACATGTTATATTACTGTCATCTGATGAAGATTTCAAAAGGTTAGTGAAATGATTTTTTTTTTAATCCTGCGTTTGTTGATTGCATATTTTTTCCTAATTGGCTATGCAAATGAGCTATGTCTGCGGTGGTGGTTTGACATAAATATGTGCTATGTTTTCACCGTAAAACATTTTAGAAATCTGACTTGTTGCCTGGATTCACAACGAGTGTAGCTTTAATTCAATACCCTGCATGTGTATTTTAATGAACGTTTGAGTTTTAACTAATACTATTAGCATTTAGCGTAGCGCATTTGCATTTCCAGAGCTCTAGATGGGACGCCTGCGTGCCAGGTAGGAGCAAGAGGTTAACCCTAACTTTAACCCAAAGCCTAGCTAACGTTAGCCACCTAGCTAACGTTAGCCACAACAAATTAGAATTCGTAACATACGTATTGCAAATTCGTAACATATCATACGAATTGTAAATCATAACATATACGAAATGGATGATGGACTTCCACAAATTAATACATATACTAATTTGAGCATCTCGGATGTTTGTTTACTATGTTACATCTACCCGTGAGTCTAGGTTGGAGGGGTGGTATGTGAGGAGAGGGGGAATTCTTGTGTGTTTTGGAATGCGATTACCCAGGGGAGAACCCATGACTGAAAAGAGGGAGAGAAGGGGCCAGAAGGAAGAATGAGGCAAGTTCTGAAAGGACTACACACATTCCTCGGCTTCCTCATTAGTTCTAAACGGCATTTGGGTTGCTGACATGTTGTTTAGTCTTCACATGATACTGTCTATGCTGATGGATCTGCTGACTGACAGCCCAGTGTCCAAGGGAAAGTAGTCAGATGACGAAGACTAACAAGGCTACTCGCACTCTCACCTATTTTACACCAAAACTACTGTTTCTTTCACTCAAAGGTCAGTCTTTTAAAGAAATAGAAAAAGGCACATGATTATGCTACCACCAGCACATTTCTTTGTTTGCACTGCAACATTGTAGATATAGCCTGAGCCTAATGTAAAATGCTGTCACAGTTATAGGTTAGTTTGGATTTCTGGCCTGTTTTTTTCTCCAATCCTTTCCAACAGGTAGAGCGGTATGGTAGGCTACAGGTATAGGTTATTCATTTGACCAGCTTCTCACAACAGGAAAATAATCCTGCAGCAACAGGAAATTTAAATTATTGTGTGGATTATAATTAAAGGACATGTTTGTAGGTGTTATTACAAACTTTAGAAGTATTTTTAAACTGTGAACACACTACATGTTTGCATTTCCTTCGACAACATGGTGGTCAAATTAAGATCCTACACCTGTACAATGGTTTTCGATAAGGGTCAAAATACCCAACAAAATACCTGACAATAATCTCCTAAATATTCCAACTATCCACTGTCATAAAGTAGGTAGACAGAATGTACATTTCATCAAAGCATATTGCCAGTTAGCCTATGCTCAGTGGTGTAAAGTACTTAAGTAGCACTTTGTTAAAGCATTTTTTACTTAAGTTGTTTTTTGGGGTATCGGTACTTTACTATTTATATTTTTAACAACTTTTACTTTTCACTACATTCCTAAAGAAAAATAATGTACTTTTTACTCCATACATTTTCCCTGACACCCAAACATACTGGTTACATTTTGAGTGCTTAGCAGGACGGGAAATTGGTCCAATTCACGCACTTATCAAGAGAACATCCCTGGTCATCTCTACTGCCTCTGATCTGCCGGACTCACTAAACACCAATACTTTGTTTGTAAATGATGTGTTGACGTGTGCCTCTGGCTGACCGTAAATGTAAAAAAACAAGAAAATCATGCCATTTGGTTAATATAAGGAATTTGAAATTATGTAATTTAAAGTATATTTTTTACAATTAAGATACTTAAGTATATTTTAAACTAAATACTTTCAGACTTTTACTCAAGTGTTATTTTACTGGGTGACGTTCATTTTTATTTGAGTAATTCTCTATTACGGTATCTTTACTTTTAACTCAAGTACGACAGTTAGTGGTTAGAGCATTGGGCCAGTAACCAGAAGGTTGCTGGATCGAATCCCTGAGCTGATAAGGTAAAAATCTGCCTTTCTGCCCCTTATAAGTCGCTCTGGATAAGAGCGTCTGCTAAATGACTTAAATGTAAATGTAAATGTCTGAACAAGGCAGTTAACCAACTGTTCCCCGGGCACCGAAGACGTAGATGTCGATTAAGGCATCTCTGATGGAAGACACATTTCAGTTGAATACATTGTTGGACAACTGACTAGGTATCCCCCTTTCCAATTGGGTACTTTTCCCACCACTGCCTACGCTTCCGCAAATATTTCAAGTAGATAAATGCAGAAATGAAAATATGAGACACACGTAAATAGATATCAGTAATGAATATAATAGTGTAGCATAAAAGGCATATGTCTACCAGAGTTTACTATGGTTAGAGCAGTAATGGTGGTGCTGGATTAGCATAAAATCATCTGAGATTGTCCACTCTTCGACGCCTGCCTACAAAAGCAATCGCCCACTCACAAATGACAATTATTCCAATGAGCAACCCGATCCTGAAGTGGGATTCTATCAGCTCTCAGCACCCACATCAGATTGGAATGACTAGTCTAACACACATTCCTCAACATTTCATGTTGCAATGAAAAGAGGAGAACTTGTGGTGTGTTTGGTGTGTGTGTGTGTAGACTTGTGGATGTGTGTTACAGTTAGTGATGTGCAGGCGACAGTATCTCCTGTACTGTAGGTGTGTTTGTCAGATGTTTGAGGTGGATGACTTGTGTGAGAGGACTAGTGAGTGTCCATGTGTGCAGTGTTTAACCGTTTCCCTCCAGATAGGACCAGTGTTTTACTGTTTCCCTCCCTATAGGGGCAGTGTTTAACTGTTTCCCTCCCCATAGAGGCAGTGTTTAACTGTTTCCCTCCCCATAGGGCCAGTGTTTAACTGTTTCCCTCCAGATAGGACCAGTGTTTTACTGTTTCCCTCCCTATAGGGGCAGTGCTTAACTGTTTCCCTCCCCATAGGGGCAGTGCTTAACTATTTCCCTCCCCATAGGGCAGTGTTTTACTGTTTCCCTCCACATAGGAGCAGTGTTTAACTGTTTCCCTCCCCATAGGGGCAGTGTTTAACTGTTTCCCTCCCCATAGGGGCAGTGTTTAACTGTTTCCCTCCCCATAGGGGCAGTGTTTAACTGTTTCCCTCCCCATAGGGGCAGTGTTTAACTGTTTCCCAAGGTGCAGTGTTTTACTGTTTCCCTCCCCATAGGGGCAGTGTTTTACTGTTTCCCTCCCCATAGGAGCAGTGTTTTTACTGTTTCCCTCCACATATGGGCAGTGTTTTACTGTTTCCCTCCCCATAGGGGCAGTGCTTAACTGTTTCCCTCCCCATAGGGGCAGTGTTTAACTGTTTCCCTCCAGATAGGACCAGTGTTTTACTGTTTCCCTCCCTATAGGGGCAGTGTTTAACTGTTTCCCTCCCCATAGGGGCAGTGTTTAACTGTTTCCCTCCCCATAGGGCCAGTGTTTAACTGTTTCCCTCCCCATAGGGGCAGTGTTTAACTGTTTCCCTCCCTATAGGGGCAGTGCTTAACTGTTTCCCTCCCCATAGGGGCAGTGCTTAACTGTTTCCCTCCCCATAGGGCAGTGTGTTACTGTTTCCCTCCACATAGGAGCAGTGTTTAACTGTTTCCCTCCCCATAGGGGCAGTGTTTAACTGTTTCCCTCCCCATAGGGGCAGTGTTTAACTGTTTCCCTCCCCATAGGGGCAGTGTTTAACTGTTTCCCTCCCCATAGGGGCAGTGTTTAACTGTTTCCCAAGGTGCAGTGTTTTACTGTTTCCCTCCCCATAGGGGCAGTGTTTTACTGTTTCCCTCCCCATAGGAGCAGTGTTTTTACTGTTTCCCTCCACATATGGGCAGTGTTTTACTGTTTCCCTCCCCATAGGGGCAGTGCTTAACTGTTTCCCTCCCCATAGGGGCAGTGCTTAACTGTTTCCCTCCCCATAGGGGCAGTGCTTAACTGTTTCCCTCCCCATAGGGGCAGTGTTTAACTGTTTCCCTCCCAAAAGGTGCAGTGTTTTACTGTTTCCCTCCCCATAGGGGCAGTGTTTTACTGTTTCCCTCCACATAGGAGCAGTGTTTTTACTGTTTCCCTCCACATATGGGCAGTGTTTTACTGTTTCCCTCCCCATAGGGGCAGTGCTTAACTGTTTCCCTCCCAAAAGGTGCAGTGTTTTACTGTTTCCCTCCTCATAGGGGCAGTGTTTTACTGTTTCCCTCCCCATAGGGGCAGTGTTTTACTGTTTCCCTCCCCATAGGAGCAGTGTTTTTACTGTTTCCCTCCACATATGGGCAGTGTTTTACTGTTTCCCTCCCCATAGGGGCAGTGCTTAACTGTTTCCCTCCCAAAAGGTGCAGTGTTTTACTGTTTCCCTCCCCATAGGGGCAGTGCTTAACTGTTTCCCTCCCCATAGGGGCAGTGTTTAACTGTTTCCCTCCCAAAAGGTGCAGTGTTTTACTGTTTCCCTCCCCATAGGGGCAGTGTTTTACTGTTTCCCTCCACATAGGAGCAGTGTTTTTACTGTTTCCCTCCACATATGGGCAGTGTTTTACTGTTTCCCTCCCCATAGGGGCAGTGCTTAACTGTTTCCCTCCCAAAAGGTGCAGTGTTTTACTGTTTCCCTCCTCATAGGGGCAGTGTTTTACTGTTTCCCTCCCCATAGGGGCAGTGTTTAACTGTTTCCCTCCCCATAGGGGCAGTGTTTAACTGTTTCCCTCCCCATAGGGGCAGTGTTTAACTGTTTCCCTCCACATAGGGGCAGTGCTTAACTGTTTCCCTCCACATATAGGCAGTGCTTAACTGTTCCTCTCCTCATAGGGGCAGTGCTTAACTGTTTCCCTCCACATAGGGGCAGTGCTTAACTGTTTCCCTCCACATAGGGGCAGTGCTTAACTGTTCCTCTCCCCATAGGGGCAGTGCTTAACTGTTCCTCTCCCCATAGGGGCAGTGCTTAACTGTTCCTCTCCCCATAGGGGCAGTGTTTAACTGTTCCTCTCCCCATAGGGGCAGTGCTTAACTGTTCCTCTCCCCATAGGGGCAGTGCTTAACTGTTCCTCTCCCCATAGGGGCAGTGCTTAACTGTTCCTCTCCCCATAGGGGCAGTGTTTAACTGTTCCTCTCCCCATAGGGGCAGTGCTTAACTGTTCCTCTCCCCATAGGGGCAGTGCTTAACTGTTCCTCTCCCCATAGGGGCAGTGCTTAACTGTTCCTCTCCCCATAGGGGCAGTGCTTAACTGTTCCTCTCCCCATAGGGGCAGTGCTTAACTGTTCCTCTCCCCATAGGGGCAGTGTTTAACTGTTTCCCTCCTCATTTTTTATTTTATTAGATTTTTTTTCACCTTTATTTAACCAGGTAGGCAAGTTGAGAACAAGTTCTCATTTAAAATTGTGACCTGGCCAAGATAAAGGAAAGCATTTTTACACATACAAAAACACAGAGTTACACATGGAGTAAAACAAACATACAGTCAATAATACAATAGAAAAATAAGTCTATATACAATGTGAACAAATGAGGTGAGATAAGGGAGGTAAAGGCAAAAAAAGGCCATGGTGGTGAAGTAAATACAATATAGCAAGTAAAACACTGGAATGGTAGATTTGCAGTGGAAGAATGTGCAAAGTAGAAATAGAAATAATGGGGTGCAAAGGAGCAAAATAAATAAATAGGGGAAGAGGTAGTTGTTTGGGCTAAATTATAGATGGGCTATGTACAGGTACAGTAATCTGTGAGCTGCTCTGACAGCTGCTACTTAAAGCTAGTGAGGGAGATGAGTGTTTCCAGTTTCAGAGATTTTCGTAGTTCGTTCCAGTCATTGGCAGCACAGAACTGGAAGGAGAGGCGGCCAAAGGAGGAATTGGTTTTGTGGGTGACCAGAGAGATATACCTGCTGGAGCGTGTGCTACAGGTGGGTGCTGCTATGGTGACCAGCAAGCTGAGATAAGGGGGGACTTTACCTAGCAGGGTCTTGTAGATGACCTGGAGCCAGTGGGTTTGGCGATGAGTATGATGCGAGGGCCAGCCAATGAGAGCGTACAGGTCACTGTGGTGGGTAGTATATGGGGCTTTGATGACAAAACGGATGGCACTGTGATAGACTGCATCCAATTTATTGAGTAGGGTATTGGAGGCTATTTTGTAGATGACATCGCCGAAGTCAATGATCGGTAGGATGGTCAGTTTTACAAGGGTATGTTTGGCAGCATGTGTGAAGGATGCTTTGTTGCGAAATAGGAAGCCAATTCTAGATTTAACGTTGGATGTTTGATGTGGGTCTGGAAGGAGAGTTTATAGTCTAACCAGACACCTATGTATTATTTTTACTTGTATTTAAGAGCAGTTGGAGGCCACGGAAGGAGAGTTGTATGGCATTGAAGCTCATCTGGAGGGTTGTTAACACAGTGTCCAAAGAAGGGCCAGAAGTATACAGAATGGTGTCGTCTGCGTAGAGGTGGATCAGAGACTCACCAGCAGCAAGAGCGACATCATTGATGTATACAGAGAAGAGAGTCGGCCCAATAATTTAACCCTGTGGCACCCCCATGGAGACTGCCAGAGGCCCGGACAACAGGCCCTCAGATTTGACACACTGAACTCTATCTGAGAAGTAGCTGGTGAACCAGGCAAGCCAATCATTTGAGAATCCAAGGCTATCGAGTCTTCCGATGAGGATGTGGTGATTGACAGAGTCTAAAGCCTTGGCCAGGTGGATGAATACGGCTGCACAGTAATGTCTCTTATCGATGGTGGTTATGATGTCGTTTAGGACCTTGAGCGTGGCTGAGGTGCACCCATGACCAGCGCTGAAACCAGATTGCATAGCGGAGAAGGTACGGTGGGATTCGAAATGGTCGGTGATCTGTTTGTTAACTTGGCTTTCGAAGACCTTAGAAAGACAGGGTAGGATAGATTTTGGGGCAGTGTTTAACCATTTCCCTCCAGATAGGGGCAGTGTTTTACTATTTTCCTCCCCATAGGGGCAGATGAGGGCGGTGCACAATTGGCACAGTGTTGTTAGGGTTTAGGCCGTCATTGTAAATAAGAATTTGTTCTTAACTGACTTGCCTAGTTAAATAAAGATTCAACAAAAAAATCCATCTCTACACACACACACACTCCTCCACTTTGAACAGCCAAGTACCCTTGACTCCGGGTTTCCATGGCAACGTACTGCAGTAACGCAGCACGGAAAGAACCAATGGAAAACCACCTAGGTCCCCTGATGGCCAAACTAAATTTGACAGAACTACCGTAGATGAATTGTATTCATTTATTTGATTTTAACACTGACACAATGAATGATCAAGAGTCCGATGCAACACAATATGATTTGCTCTGTACTTGAGATCATGGCACCATTATTCTTTTCATGGCACTTTCTCTGGGTCAGTTGCTACACGGAAAACCAACTCCCCTAGTTTTTCTCAATGAGTGTCCTCTTCCAAGCCTCCCCATTCACATATATGTCAGAGTTTCTAGCGCCTCCGGACCAGTTGTTGACTGAGAAAGCCCAGCCCCCTAATGCTACCTGAAGTCTGCCATCTCCATGTCACACTGCGTGACTGAGTGACTTTCTGTCACACATGCATACTGAAGTATGTGGATTCATTGAGAGATAAGACTGAGAAATATAGGATATGAGAAGTACACGATGAACACAGGTGAGAAAAGAGCCAAAGAACAGACAAGTAGAAAGAAATAGAGAACACTGGGCCCTGCCTCAAGACTGACACATCTACAGCTCATTACTTATTGAAAACACTGGAATGCTGTTTCACATGGAATCTCTCTTTCTCTCCCCCCCTCTCTGCCCCCTCTCTCTTTCTTCTTTCCCCTCCCCCTCTCTGCCCCCTCTCTCTTTCTTCTTTCCCCTCCCCCTCTCTCTGCCCCCTCTCTCGTTCTCCGCAGAGGAAAGAAAGGTGACAAGGGAAAGAGCTGCCACTGAGCGAAAAAGAAGAAGAAGAAGGAGATATGTGTATATATATATATGCCAGGGGGTCTGGGAACCAAACACAGTGAGTACAAAACCTGTTGGGGTGAGTGTGTGTCATCGTGGTTATTTATCCGTCAGATGTTTTACTAGTTGTACAGGTCTCATGTGTGCAGCAGTGTGTGTGTGCATGTGGTTGTAACTATTGTTATGTATGGTAATGTTTAGGGCTTGGTGTCACTCGTACACCCTCTGAGCATAAGGCTGTGTTATGTATGGTAATGTTTAGGGCTTGGTGTCACTCGTACACCCTCTGAGCATAAGGCTGTGTTATGTATGGTAATGTTTAGGGCTTGGTGTCACTCGTACACCCTCTGAGCATATGGCTGTGTTATGAATGAATGGACTTGGCTTCTGGAGGAACAGCATGTGCCATGTTCTATAGGACCCTGACTTTATCAATGGGCTACATGAGAGAGACCTGGCATTGGCTGGGGACAGGAGCCAATCAAACTACAGCATGTTAGTTGTCAGGATGAATTAATGAGTTAGAGATGATGAAGGTGAGTGTGTTGGTGTGTGTATGAAGAGAGTTGTCCGACTGACCCCAGCTCACACACTAAACCAGTTGGTTGATTGCAGGCCCATAGCTGTGAGAACCCCATCGGGACAATGAACAGGGCTCAAATTAGCAGTCAAGGCCACCTGTCTGCAACACGGCCAGAGAGGAAACAGGAAGGAGAGGGGGAAACGGAGGCCATTCAGGGCACAGCTCACACTTACCCTGCAGAAAAGTTGCCTCTCTCTTCAAATACCTCTCACGTCGCCAGCTCTCACAGAGGAGAGAGGGAGGGGAGTGAAATGGGCCATGACTGTTGGTTAGTGCTCACATGGTGGTGGAAAGACGTATTCAGTGTTATGAGGTCTGCTACTTAATATAATGTTTACATACCCTACATTACTCATCTCATATGTATATGTATATACTGTACTCTATATCATCTACTGCATCTTTATGTAATACATGTATCACTAGCCACTTTAAACTATGCAACTTTGTTTACATACCCTACATTACTCATCTCATGTGTATATACTGTACTCGATACCATCTACTGCATCTTGCCTATGCCGTTCTGTACCATCACTCATCCATATCTTTATGTACATATTCTTTATCCCTTTACACTTGTGTGTATAAGGTAGTAGTTTGGGAATTGTTAGGTTAGATTACTCGTTGGTTATTACTGCATTGTCGGAACTAGAAGCACAAGCATTAACATCTGCTAACCATGTGTATGTGACAAATACATTTGATTTGCTAACTCTTTAACATCTTATCATGCCCCGCTAGTTTCCTGTCTACCTGACAGCAGACGAGCCAGGGAGTCTCCTCTGTCTGTCACCTGCTGCCCCTACCTTTCCCCCCAATCTCTAGGACAAGGGGAGGTCTAGGAGAATTCAATCATCATGGGTAGTAGGAACCTTGCCATAGACTGCGTTTGCAGAACTGATTGTAAATGGAACTAGCATTTAAAGCCTCCATCCTAAGAAGCCTGCGAGTCACATGATCCATCTCATGGTGGACTTGACTATTCATTTAGTGCTCTATTCAATCAGATCCGCTTTGGCCGACATCTGCATAGCGGTTGTTTTGGCGGTGTCGGTGGTGGAGCTGTCAAATCCACAAGCGGCTCCTGGCGTTATACCAGAAGCGAACGTTGCCATTGGCTGAACAGAGTCGCATTAACAACAAAAGAAATCCCATGCAGCCTTCTTTACAAGTTTGAACACTGGATTGTGTATTACGTTCAATGATTTTTAATTTGAGCGTAATTATTTCTATATAGCCTAAATGTTCTCATTCTGAATTTCTAACGCGTGGGTGTGGCTTCGTGACAATTAACGCAAGAGCAGCTGTTCACCGATTTGAGGGCTTCAATCCAGTTCCACTTCCAACACCGCCAAAACATCTGCTATGCGGGTGTCTGCAATCGCTGTTTAACGCTTGATCTGATTGAATCGAGGCCTTGGTGTTGTCTGCTCTGTCCATTATAGCCAGGCAGGTCAGAGGGGAAAACAGAGAAGTCAGTGGATAGCAGTTAAGTTGTCTTGACATTTCAAGGTCATTTCAGATTGAGTCAACATCTGCAGCGTTTAACATGGATTGTCGGCAGCGCTCTACTGGCGCGATCGTATTGAATCCTAGCCCAAGTGATAGTCCCTCAACACACAAACACACACGCCTGACTGTTGTGTCTTTATACCCAGATATGGCAGTTGACCACCCAATTCCCTTACCTGGGCCTCAAGATTTCAACCAAAGAGAGACAGTAATAGGAGGCCACCTCATAGAGGTAGATAGAGACTCATCATGGATATAACCCGTTTTAGCATGGACATTGTCATTGCTATTGGACATTGCCATCATCCACCATTTTAAAGTAGTCAAATAGTAAACTGGGTGGGTTTTCCTATGGGTTGTAACCTCAATGGCACAACCCAAGCTGTCACAGATGCTATAATGGCACAGATATAAAGATGAGTCTTCTATCAATCTCTATGGGCCAGCCAGGTTCAGTGGTGTCATGGAAAAGTGCGAGGGGAACAATGCAGTGGAACTGGCTTTGAGGACCAGAGTTGAATTTGAGGGGTCTAGGGCATCATATTGTATAATCCCCCTCCTAGTGCGACCTATAGCATGTGTAAAATTCACTCCGACACCATAAAATCAAGTCACACTGCACAAACACACGTGGGGAAAGAACAGGGTCCATCACGATAACCTGGGGATTGCTGTTAGGTTAAGGTGGGGTAGAACTTCACTCCCGTTTGACTTTCCATTCTCTTCAATCCAAGGCCACCAGATTCCCTTTGATCTTCTGCTTCCACGTCACAACAGGCTGATTAAAGGAGAATCAATCTCCCTCCAACTAGAAGTCCTCAGTATAATAATAAAACAGGAACTATTAACCTGGAAGAGATGTGGTCAACTGATCCATTGACTGCATGTCAGTTCTATGCAACTGACCCCTCTTCTCTGTTCACTGCATAGGTATGAAGCTGCCTGGACCGGATGATGACGCTGCTATACAGACTGGCTGCAGCTTGCAGAAAAACTCCCTTTGTAGATGAGTGGCCCAGTCAGGATTACTTACTGCAGGGGTCTTAACCCACCAACCAGCAGTACTACATCTCAGAGGCTAAAAACAGAAACGGAGACACACTTACCAAGGCCTCATTACACTGCTCAAAAAAATAAAGGGAACACTTAAACAACACAATGTAACTCCAAGTCAATAACACTTCTGTGAAATCAAACTGTCCACTTAGGAAGCAACACTGATTGACAATACATTTCACATGCTGTTGTGCAAATGGAATAGACAACAGGTGCAAATTATAGGCAATTAGCAAGACACCCCCAATAAAGGAGTGGTTCTGCAGGTGGTGACCACAGACCACTTCTCAGTTCCCATGCTTCCTGGCTGATGTTTTGGTCACTTTTGAATGCTGGCGGTGCTTTCACTCTAGTGGTAGCATGAGATGGAGTCTACAACCCACACAAGTTGCTCAGGTAGTGCAGCTCATCCAGGATGGCACATCAATGCAAGCTGTGGCAAGAAGGTTTGCTGTGTCTGTCAGCGTAGTGTCCAGAGCATGGAGGCGCTACCAGGAGACGTGGAGGAGGCCGTAGGAGGGCAACAACCCAGCAGCAGGACTGCTACCTCTGCCTTTGTGCAAGGAGGAGCAGGAGGAGTGCTGCCAGAGCCCTGCAAAATGACCTCCAGCAGGCCGCAAATGTGCATGTGTCTGCTCAAACGGTCAGAAACAGACTCCATGAGGGTGGTAAATGAGGGCCCGACGTCCACGGGTGGGGGTTGTATTTACAGCCCAACACCGTGCAGGACGTTTGGCATTTGCCAGAGAACACCAAGATTGGCAAATTCGCCACTGGCCCTGTGCTCTTCACAGATGAAAGCAGGTTCACACTGAGCACGTGACAGAGAGTCTGGAGACGCCGTGGAAAACGTTCTGCTGCCTGCAACATCCTCCAGCATGACCGTTTTGGCGGTGGGTCAGTAGCCTAGTCGGTAGAGTAGCCTAGTGGTTAGAGTGTTGGACTAGTAACCGAAAGGTTGCAAGTTCGAATCCCCGAGCTGACAAGGTTCAAATCTGTCGTTCTGCCCCTGAACAGGCAGTTAACCCACTGTTTCTAGGCTGTCATTGAAAATAAGAATTTGTTCTTAACTGACTTAAAATAAAGGTAAAAAAAAAAAAATGGTGTGGGGTGGCATTTCTTTGGGGGGCCGCACAGGCTACCTCTGGCGAACACATGGAGGGCTGACTGCCATTAGGTACCGAGATGAGATCCTCAGACCCCTTGTGAGACCATATGCTGGTGCGGTTGGCCCTGGGTTCCTCCTAATGCAAGACATCATGTGGCTGGAGTGTGTCAGCAGTTCCTGCAAGAGGAAGGCATTGTTGCTACGGACTAGCCCGCCCGTTCCCCAGACCGGAATCCAATTGAGCACATCTGGGACATCATGTCTCGCTCCATCCACCAACACCACGTTGCACCACAGACTGTCCAGGAGTTGGCGGATGCTTTAGTCCAGGTCTGGGAGGAGATCCCTCAGGAGCATGCTCAGGCGTTGTAGGGAGGTCATACACACTACTGAGCCTCATTTTGACTTGTTTTAAGGACATTGGATCAGCCTGTAGTGTGGTTTTCCACTTTGAGTGTCACTCCAAATCCAGACCTCCATGGGTTGATACATTTGATTTCCATTGATAATTGTGATTGTTGTCAGCACATTCAACTATGTAAAGAAAAAAGTATTTAATAAGAATATTTCAGTGTTCCTTTTGTTTTTTTTGAGCAGTGTAGATTACTAGTGATCCTCTGCTGAATGTGTTTAAATAAGTCACAAGCTCCCAGGTATTCAGTGCTAACCCAGTGACGGCAGTCTTCGCTTGGACTGTGCTAAGCAAGGTTGGCCATTTTGGGTCCTTGTGGGCAGCCGTGTCGGTGTCTGTCAGCTGCTCAGTAGTCAGTGTAGATCCTGTGGGGCAGTCAGCAGCTACATCTGGCTACTGGGTCGCTGATGGCTGCCATGTTCTTCATGTCTCAAATTCCATGTACTGTGGATTAGTATCGCTTGTATTCTAAATTTACATACAGCCATCTTTAGTTCAGTTTGCTGGTAGGTTGTTGACCTGGCATACAGTGTAGAATTCTGTGTGGGTGATTCTACAGCTACATTGTCTGCTGGGTTTTAGGCCCTACTCAAATAATCACTTGTCACTTAATCTCACGGTAAGTATTTTCTCCCAATTCAGAGACCGTGTGACAATGCTTTTGTATCATCAAATAAATACAAGTTCTAATGCGTTAATGAGGTCAGCTGTATTTGGATTGGGCCCTGTTTTGTCTAGAAAAAAAACATTACTGGGTTCCTTTGTTCACCGTGGCCTTGAAATGTACATTAGGTCTTAAAGTTGAAACACTGCAGTGCAAAACAATTCATTATTTCTGCAGACATACTGTACGCACACACTGGTGAAAGCAATTACATCCATGGATTATTTGACAATTGTGTTTAATGACTCATCATAAAACATTCTTCAAAACAATAAAACAATTTTAAATGTAAGTTTCTGTACAACGCTTGCTTAGCAGTTTTATTTATATATAGAAAATGTACGAGGAGTTGTGTTAAAATGACAAAACTCCTTCAAATTTAATGGCAGGTACTCTGGAAAAAAATAACAGCATTCCATCAACAAATATTTTCAAGCAATAAATATGTATTTATAAATAGTGTAAATTTACATCAAGATTAGAAACATAAAAATCACAAATCAAACTTTATTCCTTAAAAGGAGTAGTAAACTTTTTTACAACCAAATCTGTATTTTGATGTAAATGGAATGTTATTGAAGTCTACATTTTCATGCGATTTCACTTGATTGAGAAACAACCAGCGAATCATTTCCTCATCCTCGTTGTGCAGTATGGGGGCCCTGAAAAAACGTGATGCAGGTCTTTGAAATTGTATCACTCCGCAGTGCTATATTCCATTTTGTACGTCTCAAGACATTTCCCATATCCAGTTGTTTCAATCTCCGTGTAGACTGCTGCTACAGGTAACTGCCAAAATAAAGGAAACACCAACAAAGCGTCTTAATAGGGTGTTGGGACAACAAGAGCTGCCGGAACAGCTTCAATGCACCTTGGCATCGATTCTACAAGCGTCTGGAAATTCCTGTTTGGAAGCATCTCCTTTCAATATACTTTGTACCCCTCATTTACGCAAGTGTTTTAGCTGTGACCTGTAGAATGGTATCACTTGAGTCGCAACAAAATGGAATATAACGTTGCAGATAAAGTTTAGAATGACGACGTCATCTGTACAGTGTTTCCATTTCAAAAAGGACATATTGGGGTGTCTTTGGAGCCGTTGTTCATTTTTCAGAGCCCACATACTGCACAACGAGGATGAAGGAATTCAATCGCTGGTGGTAAGTTTCTCAAATCCAAGTGAAATGGCAACTGTCAATAAACATGCCATTTACATCAAACATATTTGGTTATAAAAAAAGCTAAATTCTCCTTTAGGTCAATGTGCAACCCATTTTTCTTTGTGACTTGGCTATTGATTTTCCCCAACATTTTTCCTCTTTTTTTAAAAACCTAATAAACAACCAAAAACTGAACGTCATAGCTCCAAAATAACAAAGATAAAACATAAAAGCTGTAAAAAAAAAAAAAAAAGGATAATCACCTAAACTCTTCACATTACAATTTTTTTTGTAGATTTTGCCATCCAAAGAGTCTTAAAATTACAATCTACCATAGAAAAAGACCAGTTAGGCTAGTGCTCCTTAGAGGGAAGGAAAACAAAGGGATCACATCTCAGCCTGTTAACAGAATTAAAAAAAGAGAGAACAGGTTGTCCAGTCAGTAGTCTTTTAGGGTGGTGTTGCCAGTTGTGACAGATACAATATCTACAAAACATCTTCACTCAATAATAATTCCCACCCCTTTCCCATATGTTTTTGGATTAAGTCCTCCATTAAAAAGAGCTGAACCATTGTTACAAGGGGGAGTCCTGTGTTGGGAAGTGCGCTCTCTGGCGCCCCCCATGGGGAAGAGGGGGGTTGACACGGCGCACTTGACAGGTTGCATAGACACACGCAGCCGCTGCTGCCTCCAGCCGTCGCTGTGGAGAACAGCCATACGGGGAGACTGTCTCGACTTTCCTGAATATCAGAAATGGTCCATTTTTCCTTTGAAATGAAAGTTCCTGTAATGCTTGGTCGCCCCAGAGAAGCTGAAGGGATGTCTAATGTCAAGATGAAGATGAATGCAGAGGGGCCTGGCGAGAAAGAGGGGGAGAGTTCAATACCGATTCAGAGCATGAAACAGGAAAAAAAAAAAAAGGTATTTTATAGAAATGCACATGGAACTCACTCAACAAACACTGGCCAATATACCAATCAAATGAGGAAGTAGTCCTTTAATAGAAATCTGTACATCCCAACAATGTCAATAGAGCCAAATAAAAGTGTGACTTACTAGTGTGAACTGGTCGTAGACCTGCATGAGATCATCCATCCGGTGTTTCTCTACAACCACAAAGTTGTCCAGCTCGGCGCTGCCTTTCCGGGCACAGTCCTGGCAGTGAACCACGTACTGCTTCTGCTTCCTGGAGAGGAGTTCGCTCCGCACAAACAGCAGGTTAAACACCTCCACCTGGAACACAGTCAACCAACACACGTCAGTAACTAGGGATGGGCATGAGTAATAGATTAGTGGAACTGAGGTGAAAACTAAATTTTGAAGCTGTTCAGTCATATCCCTGTAAGCCGGGGGAGGGTTCTACTGAGCTGTAGGGAATTGGTTTAAGGTCATACCAAGGACCATCTAGCTATTTCAATTAGAATTTTAACACCCCTTGAAGTAGAATTAACATACATACTACCATTCAACTGTTTGGGGTCACTTAAATTCCGTTGTTTTCCATTAAAATATACATGTAATGAGATGCAAAATGAATAGGAAATAGTCAAGATGTTGACATGGTTATAAATAATGATTTTTAATTGAAATAACTGTGTCCTTCAAACTTTACTTTCGTCATAGAATCCTCCATTTGCAGACCTTTGGCATTCTAGTTGTCAATATCTTGAGGTAATCTGAAGAGATTTCAGCCCATAATAATAATAATAATAATAATAATAGCCATTTAGCAGACGCTTTTATCCAAAGCGACTTACAGTCATGTGTGCATACATTCTACGTATGGGTGGTCCCGGGGATCGAACCCACTACCCTGGCGTTACAAGCGCCATGCTCTACCAACTGAGCTACAGAAGGACCACATGCTTCCTGAAGCACCTCCCCCAAGTTAGATTGGCTTGATGGGCACTTCTTACGGTACCATGCTCCCACAACAGCTCAATAGGGTTGAGATCCAGTGACTTGGCTACACCATTATAGACAGAATACCAGCTTACTTTGGGTCGTTATCATGTTGTAGGAGGAAATTGGCTCCAATTAAGCGCCGTCCACAGGGTATGGCATGGCAAAATGGGGTGAGTCTTCCTTCTTCAAGATCCCTTCAACCCTGTACAAATCTTTACCACCACCAAAGCACCCCCAAGACCACCCCCAAGACCATCAGTTTGCCTCCACCATGCCTCCACCATGCTTGATGGCATCAAGCACTCCAACATCTTCATCTTTTCTGCGTCTCACGAATGTTGTTCTTTGTGATCCTCAAACCTCAAATTTAGATTTGTCTGTCCATAACACTTTTTCCAATCTTCCTGTGTCCAGGGTGTGTTCTTTTGCCCATCTTAATATTTTAGTTTTATTGGCTAGTCTGAGATTTGGCTTTTTCTTTGCTCCTTTGCCTAGAAGGCCAGCATCCCGGAGTCACCTCTTCACTGTTGACGTTGAGACTGGTGTTTTGTGGGTACTATTTAATGAAGCTGCCATTTGAGGAACTTGTGAGGCATCTTTCTCAAACTAGACACTAATGTACTTGTCCTCTTGTTCAGTTGTGCACCGGGGCCTCCCACTCCTCTTTCTGTTCTGGTTAGAGCCAGTTTGCGCTGTTCTGTGGAGGGAGTAGTACACAGTGTTGTACGCGATCTTCAGTTTCTTGGCAATTTCTCACATGGAATAACCTTCATTTCTCAGAACAAGAATAGACTGACAAATTTCAGAAGAAGTTCTTTGTTTCTGGCCATTTTGAGCCTGTAATTAAACCCACAAATGCTGATGCTCCAGATACTCAACTAGTCTAAAGGTGGACAGTTTTATTGTTTCTTTAAAATCAGCACAACAGTTTTCAGCTGTGCTAACACAAATGCAAAATGGGTTTCCTAATGATCAATTAGCCTTTAAAAATGATAAACCTGGATTAGCTAAGAGCGTGCCATTGGAACACAGGAGTGATGGTTGCTGATAATGGGCCCTCTGTACGCCTATGCAGATATTCCATTAAAATAAAAAATTAACCATGTCTACACGCACTGTATTTCTGATCAATTTGAATTATTTTAAAGGGCAAAAAAAAAGTGATTTTCTCTCAAAAACATGGACCTTTTCTAAGTGACTCCGTGTGAGAGAGCGATAGATATGTAGCCCATATAAACACAATGAACAACAGATTCACTACATGGAACAGTTCCCCAAAATAAACCCAATGGAGTTTGTTCTGTAGTGTCTGTCCTATATCTGAGAGATAAGATCAGTCAACAAAATATATGTATATATTTTTTACATATATTTAAACCCTTATTTTTGGCACTAAACTGTCTCCATATATACTTCCATTCATTTTTTCAACTGGTACCGGGGCACCTTCAGTCGAGTCTTGTGAGGCCTGTGGGCATCCTAGAGCAAAACCTTTCCAGCGGGGTCATATTAGTGTGTAGCCCAAACTGATGGGCTACAGACAGAAGTTGGCATAATCGGCTGTACAGACTTCAGACGAGTCAAGATGCTTTTGGGGTCTGAAAAGCAAAACACCATGTTTGTGAGTCTTATCTTTCCATTTAGGGTGTCCCACAAACAAAAATGTGCTTAAGGTTAACAGTGTGGTTAGAGATGAAGGTTTAAAATAAGAGATTTTATGAAACTAAATTGTCGAAACAGGCAGGGTGTATGACTTTGTGGCTGTGGTAACTAACATTAATGACAACCCTACTTTGCAAACTGCTAGAATTGGTTATTCAAATCTATTACCCCCTAAACATACAGGTTCCACACTAAAAACATGGCTTTGATAAAGACATTTATCAGAATCATTAAGCCTAGGCATATTCACCAAACAGATGTCCTGGCCATAATTCATCCCCATGCGGTGTTCAATGGAGAATTGTTAACCCATTAACAACATTCCAAAGAACAGGCATAATAACTAAATAAACCTTCTGTATATCCAAGAGTTTTGGGCCTGTAACCCTAACTGGTCAAATTGAGCCCCGTTTAAAATTATCCCTGAGAATAACTGTTCCAGACGCAAGACGCAACTCACACTATTCTGTTCAATTACATTCTTTTAACTATAAAATACACATGGCCAAACAAGTCAGTTCGTCAAATTTTTGCCCTGCTTGGGCTGTCCCGGTCAACTGTAAGAGCTGTTATTGTGAAGTGGAATCCTTTTGGAGCAACAACGGCCCCGCTGCGAATTGGTAGGCCACACAAGCTCAGAACGGGACAGCAGTGTGCAGAAGCTCGTAAAAATCGTCTGTTGCAACAATCACTACCAACTTCCAAATGGCCTCTGGAAGCTACGTTAGCACAATAACTGTTAATCTGGAGCTTCATGAAATGGGCTTCCATGGCTGAGGAGATGCACACAAGCCTAAGATGGCCATGCGCAATGCCAAGCGTCGGCTAGAGTGGTGTAAAGTTAGCCGCCATTGGACCCTGGAGCAGTGGAAACACGTTCCCTGGAGTGATAAATCACGCTTCACCATCTGGCAGTCTGACAGAAAAATCTGGGTTAGGTGGATGCCAGGAGAACGCTACCTGCCCGAATGCATAGTGCCAACTGTAAAGTTTGGTGGAGGAGGAATAATGGTCTGGGGTTGTTTTTCATGGTTCGGGCTAGGCCCCTTAGTTCAAGTGAAGGGAAATCTTAATGCTACAGTTTACAGTGACATTCTAGACGATTCTATGCTTCCAACTTTCTGGCTACAGTTTGGGGAAGGCCCTTTCCTGTTTCAACATGACAATGCCCCCGTGCACAAAGCGAGGTCCATACAGAATTGGTTTGTGTCGAGATCGGTGTGGAAGAACTTGATAGGCCTGCACAGAGCCTTGACCTCAACCCGATCTAACACCTTTTGGATTAATTGGAACACCGACTGCGAGCCAGGCCCAAATCGCCTGACCTCACTGAGGCTCAAGGCTGAATGGAAGCAACTCCATATTAATGCCCATGATTTTGAAATGAGATAGCCGATGAGCAGGCGTCCACATACTTTTGGTCATGTAGTGTAGGTGTCTTGACTCTGATAAGCGTGCGGGAAAGAAGAGTGTTGTCTGCTAAATTAACAAAACAAGGCTATGCCATTCTACAAGCAAGCGCTACATTGCTGAGGTTACTACTTTTTCGAAGACTGTGTTCCACAATATAATATAACCTGTTGATACAGTTAACAAACATCTTAAAATGTCACTTAAAAAAAAAAATCCCTGAATAAATAAGGCAATTTGGCAATTAGGATTCATTATCTGTAATGGTTATGATATTAGGCATTGTTGTTCACTGTTTGCAAATACATAAATGTGCTTTTTTCCATTTGAGTACTCATTTTGAACAGTCAAAACATGTAAAATGCCCATTCCTATCTGTAATACAATCAACCAATGCGCACACACATGCACGTCTGTAACAGTCAACCAACACACACACACTGAAGTCAGAAACGGTCATTTACTCAGTCGTCAACACATAATCCTGTCAGTTACTCACATGATAGTCATGGACTGTAGTCAATTTCTCCATCGTCAACCAGAACATTACTGTCAGTTACTCAAAACAAACCTAGCAATACTGACAATGTAATGGCTGTGTGGAGTAGCAGCTTGGGTAAGGGACAAGGGGTTGAAATGGGCCGGAGCCCCTGACGTACCTCACAGATGGTGCAGTAGTGCGCAGGCTCATCCCTGTTCCTGCCCTGCAGTACCGTCTCCTTCCCTGCCGCGGCTAGAGCCTCCTTCACCGACTGACACTGCTTCAGAGTCCTCAGCAGGCAGTACCTACATCAATCACACCATGACATTAAAAGAAACCCAGACACCTACACGTTTTAAGGTTACGTTTTCCAGGAGCCACGTCATCAATATGCACGTCATCATCCAATCTGAAGCCCTCTATTCAGGGATGCAAACTGATGAGGGCACAAAAAGGTAACACTTTTTGTTGTTGCTCTGAGACAAGCAAAAAAATCCTTGCTAGGGGGAAATGCTGGTTTTAACTAATTAAACAACAAAATAACATGATCAGTCTCTGTGTGTAAAATAAAAAGTGGTTAATGTGAACCTAAATGTAAGGAATGTAATCCAATATTATGTGTTGCCTAGACTTTACTGCAAATGACACTAGAAGTCTTGAGGGAAAAAAACAATGCACTAATATTGCAGTTAGCCATGACAGCCTTTATAATAGAACGCTTGTGACCACACACATCTACATATTTCACGTGGGAAAAAAACTATGTAGAAATAGAATGAAACAAACAGGCATTCTATTTTTGCTCAAGCCAACATTTGCACATTAATGAGTAAAAAATGTAATATTCCCCCTCACTCACACTAAAGTTTTACTGTCAAATTCAACACAACAAAAGCATCATCTTTGGGCTACACTGCACGTTATTACATTGTACACTTTCTGCCTGTGGACATCTGTTCTACAATGTACCAGCAGAGCATGATACCCTTTGTTGACATAATTGATCTCTTTCAGGCAGAGTGTAACACCTGGCATACCTCTTTATCCACTGCAAGGAGTCATATACCAGTTAATACTATAGCGAATTGGTTAGGTTACTAACGTTAGAGCATCTAGGTGGCTATCGGACTTCATTAGGCAGCAAATTTTCAAAACAAACTCAATTATTTGATCAGTTAAGTTGTCTAATGTTCCTCAACATTTTTCTGGCTAGCTAACGGAGAATTCGATCCAGCTACCACAGCAAGATATTTAATAATGCTTACAATTCTTGATCCACCCCACTTTCTCCCTCACCTCAAAAACTTTTCAAACACCAGTTGTTTTTCAGTTGCAGCTCATGAAGTACGCTTCCTCACCTTCTCACCCAGTCTCACTGGTCAAACCTCTCACCTACCTCTTCGTTATGGTTCAGGGATGCGCTACTGTAACTGGCAAACTGCCTTTGCACCCTACTGCTGTCTTTCCAGAGCGCGCGCTGATTCTCTAACTAGCAAATGTATCGTCTCTACTCTCTTCAGTCGCGTGCTGCGCTGCATTCTGTTGTTATGTGAATGATTGGCTGAGCCTTGGATACAGCCAGTAGTGATCCAAAGCACACCCCCCTCTCATCAGATCTACACGAATCACGTAGGTCACCTATTTTGGCGTATTTCGCTGAGAGGAGACTAGTTTGCATCCCTGTGTCACTCTCCACCCCTCATGACAGACTGGACACACAGTTGTAACATGTGGCAGGAGAGATGCTCACAGGGTGAAACTAAACTGTAAAAGACGGTGACTTACTTGATCATCTGGAAGAGCTTGTGGTCGGACACCTTGATGTTGCGGGCCATGTTCCAGGAGAGGTGCACCATGGGGACATGGGACTTGACGCTCTGGAGCTTGTTCCACTCGTAACGCTCCACGGCCAGCTTGTACTGGTGGGCTGTGGATGTTGTGAAATTAATTACAACACTTTACAGGTCTAGAAACAGCTGACAAACTGATTCTGGAGTCAATTATCACTTTAAGAGATAATATCCATGTATTAAATTGTATTCATAAATAAATGTCTTTTTTAAATTACTAAGTGTTTTTACAGTAACTGAAGGAGCAAGCAAAAGCTGCATCAGAGGCTTACCACTGAGGGGTCCTACGTTCCAGGCAATGTTGTTGCACCAGCCGATGGCCTGGACCCAGTGGACGGTGCCAGTGTTGAGCCACACCAGGTCCCCCGGCCGCTGGATGAACCGGTAGACAGGCACATCTGCCTCATACAGGTCCTCCAGGTTGGGCCACCACGAACCCATCAGGAAGTTGATGTTGTTTCTGATGGAGAGCGAGGGGAGTAAAGAGCGAGGGTGAGTAAAGAGCGAGGGTGAGTAAAGAGCGAGGGGGAGGAAAGAGCGAGGGGGAGGAAAGAGCGAGGGGAGGAAAGAGCGAGGGGGGTATTTCTTTTCAGTATTTTCTCATTTCTGTAAGAGATGTGGAATTAGGGCTCGTATTAAAGACCATCTAATTTCACTCTTTTCTGTCTTCTGGGCCATTCCTTCGTCTCTATTTAAAATCAGAATAGTTTTGTTGTGGAAGGCCAGAGAGAAGAGATGTGTTAGTTAGATCTCCCTTGTTTCATTAATGCCCTCATTCCTGGATTCAATTCAGCTCCTTTCCTTCCTTTCACTCAATATCTCCCTGAATCACTCCTTTTTCATTCAGACAGTTTGCTCTTCGTGTTCAAAGCGAGCCACAAAAGAAGCCGACCCTCACCTTGACACCACATCTGATGTTGTTCCATCTTTTGTACATTTACCCTTTTCTCTGCTGTTCTCGCAGACCCCCCCTCACCCCCTCCATTTCTCATTCACTGACAACATCACTATTGTATAATGTATTATCACTAGCCTCTATGGTTGTTAGGTCCTTACTTTTCACAGAAGTTGCTCATCACTCCCCAGTAGGGTTCTGGCACAGCAAACCACTCACAGTCCCCAGGGCCGATGTTGATGTTGACAGAGCAGAAGTTATTGTGTTCCTGATGACCTGGACCACAGAGATAAAGAAAGTTAGAACTGTATTGTCATTTTTTGGGCGACCCCCCCACCAAAAAAAACAACAACATATAGAAATGTTATTTATAGATCGGTCATTCTCATTGAAGGCAAGTCTAGAACACGCTAGATCTGTGAGAAACTTCCATGCTTCCCATTCTTAACTTGAGTTTTTGCCTCTTACTTTCGGTTTTGTACACCAGCTTTAAAACAGCTGAAAATACAATATTCTTGGTTATGGAAAATATATTTCACAGAGGTTTAATGATTCTCTACACTGTACATGCTTGTCTTGGCACAAAGTGAATTAGGCAAACTATTAGAATTTCAACCAGGAAATTGTAGAGGGATTTCTGCATAGTGCATCTTTAACAGTCGGTCTTTGTAACTCATAAGTATCAATATAAAAAAGCACTAGAAACTGCAACAGCTTGTCCTATAAAATTGTATCGCTGTACCGTGCCCTTGCCTAATATGTACAGTGTGTGTGTGCATCTACCTGGTATCCTGCTGCCGGGGACCTTCATGTAGAGCTGGACAGTGTTCATGCCCAGGATGGTGTGTCCTACGTGGCTGAGCAGATTGCCAGCAGACACCACCCTGGCGAACGCAGGCAGCTTACTCAGCTCCTGTAGCTGTAGCTTCCACCTGGGGGACGAGGAGAAAGGGGATGTGTTCAGAGGCGGCAATGGGGTTTAGAAATATTTTGCAACGTGTGACCAATGCCATGTCTGACCACACAAGCACGTACTTTCTTTCGTCCGACACGTCGATGTTGGTCCCAAATTTGATGTGCTTTAGGGGACCCCTCCTTTTGCGTGCCACACTGAACACAGCAGGAAGAGATTATGATTAGAAAAGGTTGATAGGTTGTGAATATATCAGTGAGAAATCCTGACAGGTGTGTGTTGCTCACCTCTCTGCTGATGCTGGCTCAGCGTCTGAGGGCTCCTTCAACGCCTTCTTCTCATTCTCCTCCTGAGAGTAAAGAGGATCCCATTCAAAAAGACACCGAGCATTGGGAAACAGGTCTGTGTGTGTCAGGGTTTCCGTTAGCTGATAAATAAAACAGTTGCCGGCCAAAATAAATCCTATTACAAAATATTGCCATTTATTTTCATGGAAATACATTTTTACCGTCATGCTTATCAGTCTGTAGATTATTTGAATAATTTAGTGGAATTAAATTGTAGTGTTTATTTTTGTTAGATAAATAAGATACATGATGGCTATCACATGCACACAGACTATTTTGAGTGAGATTTCCTCAGCTGGTTGTTTATTTTCATTTCAATAATAAAGTTGTTTCTCAAAACCATTGTCACGTGGTTAATCAAAAATCAGATTTAAAATGATACAAATCTAAAAGGGAAGTCAACTAAGGAGAGATCACCAGCCTGCCATATGGACACTTATACCCCGTGATCCATTGGCAGCTAAAGAAATGACTGCATGCCTCAGCCTATAGGCCAATATAACAGTAGGCTATAACTTTCATTGCTCTTTCACACCGATTGGTGATTATCAAGGGGGAGATTGTCAGAAAGATTGATCAAAATCGCTTACTGCAAGGAACTACAGTATAGTTTTAATATATTATCATTCACAGTGGATGTTAAAAAAACGGCAGCAGGACAGGTGTGTCTATGCATCCTCAGGCGCGCACTCCCTCAACATTATCAGGACAGAGAAACCAGACATGCTCACATTGAGGACTCCAAACAAAACAGAATTAAAAATATTTACAAATCTCATAATTGGTTACGAAATAAACCAAAACTAATTTCTCACAAGTGTAGCAGGTTGTGAACTCTGCAAACAACGTTCCCACTCTTGAGAATGTTAAATGACTCATTAATACAAGCTAGGGCTGGGCTACATGACGATATATATCGAGTGACAATAGAAAAACGTCTATCGTTTCATATTGTGTTCTATCATTTAGTTCGTTTTATCGCAAATCACTCTTTACGGCAATATTTTATGTCAAATGGACGATGATTTGCGTCGGTGTGGAAGGAAATTTGCAACAAGCATGGAAGAGAGTGAACGTGACACAGAGCAGAGACAGGGAGCTAGTACCTAAGAGGGTCAACGTTGGCCACATGGACGTGGTTTGGGTATGAAAAGTCTGACACAGACCAGAAAACTGTCCAACGCAAAATATGCCGCAGGTCGGTCCCGACAACAGGCTCAAACACCGCTAACCTCTTACCCCCTATGCAAGAATCACGTGAATCAGTACGGAGAGAGTCTACGGATGAGACACAAAAAACTATTTCTAAATTGAATTTACAGACAATGTGCTATATTGTGATATGTATTGTTATCAGGATATGACATTTTGGCCATATCACCCAGCTCTAATACGCGCAATACCATAAAACAATGTTATCGAATGACAGGGATTAACGGTACATTTACTACTGGTGATGGAATATCACTGCAGGGAATACCAAGACTGTGCACTGCTGTCATCAAGGCAAAGGATGGTTACTTAGAAGAACCTCAAATATATTTGAATTAGTTTAACACTTTTTTGGTTACTACATGAATCCATGTGTGTTATTTCATAGTTTTGATGTCTTCACTACTATTCTACAATGTCAAAAACTGTCAAATTAAATCCCTTGAATGAGTAGATGTTGCCAAACTTTTGACTGGTACTGTATGTAATGGGGAATTGATCAAAAATTAAAATATTCACACAATGAACAAATGAATGCGTAAGATTTGGCAGGAAACAGCAGAGTCATTCTGGGGAGCGACTTGCCTCTACCTTCGCCACACACCCCTCCCCTTCTTATTGTCTAAACATTTAAAATTATACTCAACACATTATCTTCATATTTGAGATGTTTTTCTACTGACAGCCACAAATCAGAGGCTCATTGCCACACGTGTTGCCCACATTACGGGCTTCCCGAAGAGGCATAGGCCTAGAAGCTTGTGATTTGAAACAATCAGTTATTTTTGTCAAAATAAGCTAATGATAGCCTCTGGGTTCGCGCCCAGGCTCTGTCATAACCGGCCGCCACAGAGAGGTCCGTGGGGCGACGCACAATTGGCCTAGCGTCGTCCGGGTTAGGGAGGGTTTTGCCGGTAAGGATATCCTTGTGTCACCAGCGACTCCTGTCGCAGTGTGCGCTAACCAAGGTTGCCAGGTGCACAGTGTTTCCTCCAACACATTGGTGCGGCTGGCTTCCGGGTTGGATGCGCACGGTGTTAACCTGTTACTCCTACCCCCTACTTTTTCGAACATTCTGTTAAAAATCGCGCAACATTTCAGCGCCCTGCTGCTCATGCCAAGAATATAGTATATGCATATGATTAGTATGTGTGGATAGAAAACACTCAGACGTTTATAAAACTGGTTAAATCACGGCTGTGACTATAACAGAACGTGCGTTTCATCGAAAAGCGCAGGAAAATCTGATCACTGAAAATGGGAAAATAAATCAATGCGCCACTTGCATGTATTGTCTATGGGAAAGCAAATTACCTGGAGCCGAGATTGCAATTCCTACAGCTTCCACACGATGTCAACAGTCTTGTCATTTGCCTAGGCTTTGTTTCTTGGTCAAACAAAGAAGAGACAGCCCATTTATTCAGGTCTCGGACCGGATATTTCGGTTGAGATTTACCCGGACATTATTTCCAGACGTACCCCTATAGAATACACATCGCCTCGTGATCAATTTGTTCGCTTATTAACGTTTACTAATACCTAAAGTTGCATTACAAAAGTATTTCGAAGTGTTTTGTGAAAGTTTATCGTCGACTTTTTTAATTAAAAAAAATGACGTTACGTTATAAGACGCTATTTTTTTCCGTTTATCACACAGTCTTCATAGATCGATATCTAGGCTATATATGGACCGATTTAATCGAAAAAAAGACCCAATAGTGATTATGGGACATCTAGGAGTGCCAACAAAGAAGATGGTCAAAGGTAATGAATGTTTTATATTTTATTTGTGCGGTTTGTGTAGCGCCGACTATGCTAATTATTTTGTTTACGTCCCCTGCGGGTCTTTTGGGGTGTTACATGCTATCAGATAATAGCTTCTCATGCTTTCGCCTAAAAGCATTTTAAAAATCTGACTTGTTGCCTGGATTCACAACGAGTGTAGCTTTAATTCAATACCCTGCATGTGTATTTTAATGAACGTTTGAGTTTTAACTAGTACTATTAGCATTTAGCGTAGCGCATTTGCATTTCCAGATGTCTAGATGGAACGCCTGAGTGTCAGGTAGGAGCAAGAGGTTAAGAAGCAGTGCGGCTTGGTTGGGTTGTGGACGCATGACTTTCAACCTTTGTCTCTCCCGAGCCCGTACGGGAGTTGTAGCGATGAGACAAGATAGTAGCAACTAACAATTGGATACCATGAAATTGGGGAGAAAAAAGGGGTAAAAAAATAAAAATAATAATAAGCTAATGATCTTTGATCCCTCTGTGGCCAAGTCATGCTTTCTGGTGAAGTATTTTGAATGATTACAGACATTTTATTACATGTATTTCCCTATTGGACCCACCACTATGCCACCTATCTACTGTTCTATTGGTTTTCAACTTTCTTTTAGGTGTCCAGAAGCCAAGGCACCATCCTAGTCATATTAACAACCCATCCTAGTTGTTGCCTCAAGATTCCCCCTCTTTCTAAGTTTCTAACAGAGACTTTCATCGGTCACGTATGGAACTTCTACCAGGTGACCTGTGTTTCCCAACTGCTACCAGGTGACCTGTGTTTCCCAACTGCTACCAGGTGACCTGTGTTTCCCAACTGCTACCAGGTGACCTGTGTTTCCCAACTGCTACCAGGTGACCTGTGTTTCCCAACTGCTACCAGGTGACCTGTGTTTACCAGGTGACCTGTGTTTCCCAACTGCTACCAGGTGACCTGTGTTTTCCCAACTGCTACCAGGTGACCTGTGTTTTCCCAACTGCTACCAGGTGACCTGTGTTTTCCCAACTGCTACCAGGTGACCTGTGTTTTCCCAACTGCTACCAGGTGACCTGTGTTTTCCCAACAAATTGGATTTTGTCAAATGTTTGAGAATTATGTTTTATTGTCTGCTTCATTACAGGAGTTGCCTGTTCTGTTACACTGCATTACCATAATCTACATGTGATTTCTGTTATTCTGAGCACCGTGGGTTGATGCCTTACTGGACTACGCACCCAATGCATATGGATCCGGTAAATTTAAATCTTTCCATTCACGTTCTCCAGCGCCACATTTTCCTAACGGAAACCCTGGGTGTGTGTGTGTGTGTGTGTGTGTGTGTGTGTGTGTGTGTGTGTGTGTGTGTGTGTGTGTGTATGCATCTCCCTCTACTAACCCGTAGTGACTCCTGGAAGGAGGCAGCCTGGTACTGGGCATATTTGGCGATGGTGGTGTGACCTCGGCCGCTCTCGCAGCGCCACATCTTCTTGGTACCACTCAGGTCCCAGTTCTCGTCAGCGGGCTGAGACAGCTGGGTACGACACTCAACCAGATGGTCTGGGTTAGCCTCCACTAGGGTCTTAGTAGAGAACAGACCCAGGTCTGAGAGAGGGGGAAAGAGGTAGGAGATGGTTATGAAAAAGATAGCGAGAGAAAGAGTGAACAAGGGGTAGAAGCGGGCACTCACTCAAATAAAGGGCCTGGAAACCTGCTAATGCTCAAGCTGCATTGGGGCTTGCATAAGTGCAACATCAAAGTTAATGGTTGGCACCAACGACTTCTTCATGGGGCATTTCTCAATTGAATTTGTTCAACTCCTGCGTCCTCTCTCGCCTCCGTTTGAAAAGGGTCAAAGATAATTGAGGAGAGGCGGCAAAGAGAGGGGGGGGTTTTAAAGCTCTTCGAAGGAATCACGTAGGATACTCATAACCATTTACTTGTTTTATTTTTACTAGGCAAGTCAGTTAAGAACAAATTTTTATTTACAATGGCCTACCCCAGCCAAACCCTAACCCGCTGGGCCCTACAGGAATCCCAATCACGGCCGGTCGTGATCAGTCTGGAATCGAACCAGGTTCTGTAGTGACGCCTCTAGCACTGAGAAGCAGTGCCTTAGACTGCTGCGCCACTCGGGAGCAGCAGTTGATGAAAGATGGCTATTGAGGTTGCTGGACTCATCCGTTCACCTACTAACAAATTAACATCTCCTCCAACACTTTTCGGTTTCAAGGTCACTGAGGAGAGAGGGTGGTGGAAGGACTTTTGCCCAAATGAGAAAAGGCAAAATCGGGTATTGTAATGACAGTCCTAACCAGCAGGTGGCAGTAGAAATGGTAGACTCACCCAGTTTGAGCGCCCCGGCCAGCCCTCTGATGACGGTGACAGGGTTGGAGGGGTTTGTGCAGAACTGGTGCAGCGGAGGAAAGAAGGCATCCCTCTTATTCTCCAGCTGGGGATCAAATACACAATACATTTTTTTTTAAAGGACATTCAATATTATTTCAATTGAAAATATATATCTCACGTCTTCAAAACACCACCTTTGAATGTTGAGTGTATATACATTTGCAAGATTCGCATCAGAATCACATTGACTAAAACATTCCCCTTTCATTATTATTATACTATGACGAGAAATCTTTCTTCCATACTCACATAGATGCTTGGTGTGGGGGGGTTGAGTTTGTCTTTGGGCAGGACTGGGGAGGGAGGAGGGGGCAGGCGAGGAGGGGGACACTTATCCAGCAGTATACTGCTGCTAGACAAACCGTTCTTCCCCAGGTTTCTGAAAGAGAGAAAAAGAGGGAAAGGAGAGACAGACAAAGAGAGAAAAAGGTACAAACAAGATTAGCCTCTTGGTTTTACAGTATAATCTCTGCTCTGACAGTTCCCTCTACCAACAAATGCAATACAAATGCAATACTCTTCCCAAAAGAGGGAGACCATCAAATTTCCTACAGCCCAATAAGAACTGGTACAGGGTCCCCCCAGTCTAACCTGCAGGCCTTGAGCACATCAGTGGAAGAGGGGTAGATGGACACGGAGGAAGAGGATGATGGGGGGGTGCGGACATGGGGTGGCGTGGGTCTGCGACACGTGGCAGGGGGGTCCGCCTTCAATGGGCTCTGGGAGTCCTCGGAGATGCCCCCCTTGCCGTTGCCATTGACGACGGTGGTTGGTCCGGCTGATGATAATGCTGCGGTGGTGGTGGAGGGGCTGTTGAGGCCGTGCGGGCCCGTCGACTGGCCGGGCTCGGTGGATTTGGGCGAGGGGGTTGCGGTGGACATGGCAGAGATGGGGGAGGAAGCGGCCGAGGAGACGGCCGGGTGGATGTTGTTGATCTTCTTGTGGGGGGCGGAGGTGGTGGGGTCGCCCCCCTTAGGATTGTCTGAGCTGTGATGAGGGGACCGGTTGCTCGTCCCGCCGTCTCCCGCCGCCAACTGTACGTGATTGGATAAGCTTTCCACCGCGGCAGTGCTATTGGCCGTTGTAGTCTCCCCAGGCCCCTTTGTTGCCGTGGCTGCGGGGCCATTGCCGAGGGGCGTGCTCTCTTTGGTAGCAGGGGTGCCGGGTGCTCCACCTGAGGTAGCAGAGTGATGGGGTGACGGGAGGTGGTTGAGAGCCTGTTGCCGTGGCGACGGGGCGGCGGAATGTCCAACCTGATTGTGGGGCGTCTGTGGGTGTGAGAGGGGGTGGGTTGACCCCCCAGAGGAGGAGAGAGACCCATCCCCATTAGGACCCGCCCAATGTGGAGCGGAACCCTTCTGAAGCCCCTGTAGAGAGAGGGGAGCAGGGAGGGAACCCCACTGTTAGATCAGAATAAGGACTATAGCTAAACAACATATAGTAGGTCTGGTTCTCTCCTCACTAAGGAACATCTGAGATAACTAAGCAAAAATTAGCACAGAAAAGAATAGCAGTTCACTCAGAGCCTATATGAGCTTCACATAGACCTGACTAGAGTGAACAGGTAGGGTCCTACCTGAGTGGAGTTTAGGTGCAGGGCCCGGCGCGCTGTGTCCTGTGATTGGGTGCTTGTGCAGGTGTGAGGTAGTAGTGCGCCGGGCTGCAGGTAAGGCACGTCTCCGTTGGGTCCTGTGGCCGCCACCGGGTCATCATCATTATTATTATTGCCCACAGAAAGTGTGTCAGAGTGTCCGTGTGGTGTCCCGCCTGCCAGAGGCCCATTGGCCAGTGGTTGAGGGGGGCAGGGTGGCCGCAACGAGCCCTGAGGGGCCAGGTGGGGCCGGGAGAGGGGCAGGCTAGAGTGAGGAGGGGGAAGAGAGTTGGTAGCCGAGGGGCCGTTGGGGAGGGAGGGACGCAGCTGTCCAGATGCATTCTGTCTCATCTGTAGAACAACATAATCACAACATCAGGGTTTAGTCTAATTAACAACAGCACTTTTAGTGGATTAACATGAGTTAGTCAATATATTACTCTACATTAGAATAATTAGAAGGGACATACAGTATACTGCTTGCAGGCCATCAGGTAAACATCTGGGGGTAATAAGTGTGTGTGTGTGTGTACCTGCTGCTGGTGCTGCTGCATTAGGTTGAGTTGTGCCTCCAGCTGCTCCAGCATCTGCAGCTGTAGGGGCTTCAGACTGGCCCGGTTACTCCTCAACTGGTCCAGGAGCTGGGAGCACCGAGGACGTACAGATTAGTGTGTATGTGTAGAGTCGGAATCAGCAGGGGGACGCAGGGTGTGTAAAGTGTGTGTGTTTACCTGTAGTTTCTGTGGTGACAGGTACCAGTTGGGGACAGGCTGCTGTGCCGAGTTACTAGCCCAGGAATCTGGCTGGCTCTGCAAAAAGAGTTTGAGAGTTAGGAGTGAGAGATTCCTCATCTTCAGCCAACCTAAAATATTGAAATGGATGCAAGTGGTATTGTAACATACTGCTCACACGATTTCCTATGCTACCTGATGTCTGTTCTACAAAAACACATCAGACCTCCATCTGAATATAGTGTAATATACCTTGGCTGGGCTGGAGGCCCTCCTCCTCTTGGCAGGGCTGGACTGGTCCTCCCCCTGGCCCATAGGGCCCACGTGTGGGGGCAGAGCCTGACCCGATCCCCCTCCCTCCGAGCTGTGCTGGGGCTTACACGCCTACAGAGAGGGAGGGAAGGGGAGGAGGGAGGGTGAAGGGGTTGCAAGGGAGGGCAGTGAAGAGTGTTGAAAACATGATAGAAGGTAAAGCAGTGAGGTAAAATGCACAGAAAGACAGGAGGGATGCAGGAGAAGAGAGAAAGGGACAGGAAGGGGTAGATCCCAGGCAGACAGGAGGGATGCAGGAGAAGAGAGAAAGGGACAGGAAGGGGTAGATCCCAGGCAGACAGGAGGGATGCAGGAGAAGAGAGAAAGGGGTAGATCCCAGGCAGACAGGAGGGATGCAGGAGAAGAGAGAAAGGGACAGGAAGGGGTAGATCCCAGGCAGACAGGAGGGATGCAGGAGAAGAGAGAAAGGGACAGGAAGGGGTAGATCCCAGGCAGACAGGAGGGATGCAGGAGAAGAGAGAAAGGGGTAGATCCCAGGCAGACAGGAGGGATGCAGGAGAAGAGAGAAAGGGGTAGATCCCAGGCAGACAGGAGGGATGCAGGAGAAGAGAGAAAGGGGTAGATCCCAGGCAGACAGGAGGGATGCAGGAGAAGAGAGAAAGGGGTAGATCCCAGGCAGACAGGAGGGATGCAGGGAGAAGAGAGAAAGGGGTAGATCCCAGGCAGACAGGAGGGATGCAGGAGAAGAGAGAAAGGGGTAGATCCCAGGCAGACAGGAGGGATGCAGGAGAAGAG
The DNA here is from genome assembly GCF_021184085.1 of Oncorhynchus gorbuscha. NCBI lineage: Eukaryota > Metazoa > Chordata > Actinopteri > Salmoniformes > Salmonidae > Oncorhynchus > Oncorhynchus gorbuscha. Next base: position 58,315,208 of record NC_060193.1, read on the forward strand.
AGAATGGGGTAGATCCCAGGCAGACAGGAGGGATGCAGGAGAAGAGAGAAAGGGGTAGATCCCAGGCAGACAGGAGGGATGCAGGAGAAGAGAGAAAGGGGTAGATCCCAGGCAGACAGAAGGGATGCAGGAGGAGAGAAAGGGACAGATCACAGGCAGACAGGAGGGATGCAGGAGAAGAGAGAAAGTGACAGGAAGGGGTAGATCCCAGGCAGACAGGAGGGATGCAGGAGAAGAGAGAAAGGGACAGGAAGGGGTAGATCCCAGGCAGACAGGAGGGATGCAGGAGAAGAGAGAAAGGGACAGGAAGGGGTAGATCCCAGGCAGACAGGAGGGATGCAGGAAAAGAGAGAAAGGGACAGGAATGGGTAGATCCCAGGCAGACAGGAGTGATGCAGGAGAAGAGAGAAAGGTACAAGAAGGGGTAGATCCCAGGCAGACAGGAGGGATGCAGGAGAAGAGAGAAAGGGGTAGATCCCAGGCAGAGATGGAGGGATGAAAGGAAAGCAAGAGAAGAGGGTCGCAGGGGAAATTAAAGGGCAGGTAGCAACGTGAAGGATGGAGAGGAAGTGACAGAATAAAGGGATAGGCAGTTAGAGAGGGAAAACAAAAGCAGGAGGGTGATGTTGGGACTTCAAAACACATATTTCTTCCCTGCATTTATATTTTTACAAACAATCTGCAATGATACCCTGAAGACGACTGGTAAGAGTGGAATTTCTCATCAAACTATCAACCCTTCCACGTTGACAGAGTCTCATCGCCAACAAAGACGCTTGGCCATACAAAGGCTTTGCCTGCTCATACCACAACGCTAAGCCCTTCAGTTGCAGCTCTTAGAACTAAATCAAAATGTTCAAAGACAACTCCAGGTGTGAATTGTCATCCTCCATTGGACATGAAAATGGATTTGTTGAAAACATGGGTAGTGGTCATAATCAGAACACCCGAAACCATGTCAACCTGTTTTTTGTATGAATACAAGTGAAAGAAAACAACCCTCTCCCGTCTCCTCCCCAAAACAAACATCTGAAGACGGCTTCAGTTTGTATAGACTGATGCTGAGAATTATACTCAACGAACACACACACACACACACACAGGAACTAATGTTGTCTATAATGAAAATGAATGAAGGGTACTGCAACACTAGGGGGCATCGCTAGGTTTCAGAGGCAGCAAGGCACCTGATAACCTCAGGATGAATGAGAGGAAGAATGTCAACCTGGAACTATTCTACTGAGACACAACCTCACCAATCACAACGACAATCAACTGACGTCTTGCCGCTATTCAACAATCGTTTCAGTGTGGAATAGCAAGTTTTTTTTAGTCTGGTAAAAATACATGAGTAATTTAAAAAAATATGTATTTTTATATTGTGTAAATACACTGGATGTCACAATTAAAATGTATTATTTTTGAATGGAGAAATTAAATTAAACCAATTTAAATGAACCAAATTGATCTTTGAGCTGTGAAGCCATGATAACAGATACTGAGACAGTGGGTAGTGAGGTTGGCCTGTGGCTGTGTCAGGGAGATTGGGGAAGGGAGGAGGGGATTGGGATGGGCAACACCTCCCTTGATCCTGTCAGTCATAACAAAAGCCCTAAGCAGTCATAACAAGAAATTGTGGCAAATCACGTCATAACATTTGCATGTCATGTCTCAAGCCACTATGACTAGATCGCTGACTTAACAAGCTGCACCTAAAAACCACGCCAGGTTCAGCTATATGAATAACTTACCAGGGGTTTTTCCAGTCACTGTAACTTTTCCAGATTGTGAGCATAACTTGGTTAAATGAGTTCTTATGACTGCTCTAGGGCATCGGTTACTCCACAGGAAGACTCATGGAGAAGCTCCAGGTGATGTGTTGCCCGTTGGCGGTGGGGGTGGTGTGTGTCGAAGGTTGTGTGTGGGGGTGTGGGGGGAGTGGTCTATCTGGTCTCACCTGCGGTGCAGTGTTCAGGCCACCCTGCCTGGAGGTTAGCTCTGCTGGGATTGGTAGACTCCAGGCCTCATCAATAAGAGGAAGCATTTTACTTTTACTCTGTAGACTAGTGACCTGGGGGTTACTCAACTGAGCCTATGGAATGGAAAACGTGTGAAAACAACATTTTAATGACTTAAAATGATCTTGTGATCAAAATGTTATTGTCTTGTTACGGTCGCTCTCATGTAGCCGGTTAGCTACCAGCTTGGCCTATCAGTGACCCCATCTGTTACTGAGGATTGAATACCGGCAAGTTTGCCCGTTATGGTCTTTAGTAGAGTGGTCAATCAAACAGGGAAGTTGGGGGTCATATGTGCACTTTGAATGAATTTACACAACACAATCATTAAAACAAACCATCATGTTGTCTTAATGCCAGGGAATTATGCTCAAATTACTGGTGACTGGAGAATGTTCCCTCATTCATACATACAGATGAATGTGGGGGTTATGTTTTTACATCAAAATGGACAAGACATGGGGTATGGGACTGGAGGAGCCAGGTTCCACTGTGAACACACACAGATTTGCCTTGTGGCATTCAGAAAATGGTTTCCACAATCTGTAGTTCAGAATAGTCAAGTTTGAGTAGCCCAGTAGCTCAGATCATAGGTCTCTCCAGCAGTGGGATTCAAAGTGGGTCTTCAGACCTCTCCCACCCAGTCCAATCAACTCTTAGCCCCTGAACACCCATTTTAGTTCTGAAAGGGTGGGAGCAAACATGGTGGTAACTCAACCTAGTCAACAAGAGGGCTAGATTAAACCATTCCCACTTTGCTGACACCTGTCCAAATTCTTTCAGATCTCCAACAGGTGAAAAAAAAAAAGCGCCCGACCAGTGGTCAGTGACCTCAGGAGCATCCCCTCCCCTAACCATCTTAGCGGTAGGGATCTAGGGGTTGATTTGGGACTGAACACCTCCCTCCCGAGTCTCTCCCCCTCTCCTCACCTGCAGGCATTTGATGCGTTGTGTGAGAGCGGTGGCGTTGGAGCAGGCCTTGCTGCGCATGGCGTTGATGTAGCACTTTATGGCGTCATGCGGCTGGCTGCAGGACTCGTAGAGCGTTCCCAGGTCCATCCAGGCAGCCGCGTGGCCGTGGTCCAGCTGCACTGCACAGATGTACGCCTGCAGAGCATCCATGGGCTGATTCTGTTGCTGGTACAGAACACTAATGGAGAGAGGAAATGATTGAGGAGAGGGGGACAGAGAGAAAAAGGGGTGGGGAGGGGGTTGAATATTGAAAAAGAGGCAGAGAAAGAGGGGTAGAGAGGTTAAATATTGAAAAAGGGGGGTAGAGAGGACAGAGCGGTGAGTGGTAGAGGGTTAAATATATAAAAGAGTAGAGGACACAGTAGTAAGGGGTGGAAAGGGTTAAAGAGAGAGTGGATTGGAAAGGGTGACAGACAGAACGACAAAGGAAGGAGAGATATGGGATGGTGAGAGGGAGAGTGATAGCAGAGCAAAACAAAGACGGTTCGAGAGAGAGAGAGAGAAGACGTACGGTCTAATGCGTACCCTATTGAACACCAAGTGTCTGCACTGGCTTCGGATTTGTCTATGGACTGCCTGTAGGAGACGAACGCATCCTGGACCTTGCCAATACTGGAGTAGCACCTGCCCAGGAAGTACCAGGACTGTCCCGAGTTGGGGTCTGCTTCCAGTGATTTCTGCAGACACTGGATGGCATAGCTGTCCTTGTTGGCTCGGTCTCCTAGCTGCTCCACCGTGTGGTGCATCCAGCCTAGTAGAGGGGGAGGGGAGAACACAGAACAATAACCTTTCCATCACTAGCCATCATCTCATCCATCCATTTATTCAGTGCCAGACCCAGTCTTTCTTTCATCAGCTGTGTGTGGTCTTACCTAGCTGCTGCAGGGTAGTGGCCTTCACCTGTGCTGGGAGATTCTCTGTCTGCAGAAGGGTCTCGTACGCCTCCTTGGCAGCCCGGTATCTCTTCTGCAGAAAACGGGAGAACGAGAGCGAGGGAAGGAGAAAGAGAGAGGGAAAAAAGGAGGGTGAGAATAACAAATGCCGTGCCATATTTGACAGATTAAGCAGTGTCCCTAGCCTGCACCGAGACATTTTACTCCCAACAGACTGCTGGATGTAATGACTCTGCTGCAGCAACGTCCTACTGACACAGCAGAACACTGACTGACCCACAGCTCTGCACTCCTGTGGTGCTACTGCAGTCAGTCAGCCAACATGGTCCGATTATTAAGAGCTGCTGCTTAAGCCAAAGCAGTGTGAAAGACGAATCACACGGGCATACGAGAGATAGGGACTCCTGTTACCATGGCAACCACACGGAACTGGCCGAGAGGGAAACCCATCCATTTTCTATGAAGCGTGGTCATTTGATCACAACAGAAGGCTCTCTCGGATCAATTAGCCTAGCTGATAAAACGCTAGCTAGCATAGAATAGTTGTGTAGTTAATATTTTAGGGTAAGTGTAACTTATTCTTGAACAGCGTTGTTGAATACTTACTGAAACGGAAAGCACGTAGCTACATTACAAACATAATTCAATGAGATGAGAGGAAAAGGACGAGGCTTACCTGAATCTCATACAAATGGGCAATGTGGAACTGAACTGAGGAAGAGAAAGACAAAAAAAAAAATACAAATTGTTGGCTACTTTGGAGAAAAATTCCAACATTCAGCATCAAAATTCTGGTCAAAATGGAATGACTCCAGTAAAACAGAAATGATTGCAGTTAATCCACTGTGTTGAAAGGATGAGCTGCTAGGCTGTCTCCTCCGGTGGCAGCAGGTTGACTTGTCTGTAGAGCAGTACTGTGTGTCTCTGAGGAGAGTGAATGAGCCCAACCAAACTGATACACAGAGGTGAGACTGCCCTTGATGTGCCCGTGTGTGTGAAAAGAGCGAGAGAGGATGTGTGTGTGTGTAACAGAGATAGAAAGGATGCGTGTGTGAGAGAGAAAGAGAGGGAGGATGTGTGTAACAGAGATAGAAAGGATGCGTGTGTGAGAGAGAAAGAGAGGGAGGATGTGTGTAACAGAGATAGAAAGGATGAGTGTGTGAGAGAGAAAGAGAGGGAGGATGTGTGTGTGTGTGTGTAACAGAGATAGAAAGGATGCGTGTGTGAGAGAAAGAGGGAGGATGTGTGTGTAACAGAGATAGAAAGGATGAGTGTGTGAGAGAGAAAGAGAGGGAGGATGTGTGTGTAACAGAGATAGAAAGGATGAGTGTGTGAGAGAGAAAGAGAGGGAGGATGTGTGTGTGTAACAGAGATAGAAAGGATGAGTGTGTGAGAGAGAAAGAGAGGGAGGATGTGTGTAACAGAGATAGAAAGGATGAGTGTGTGAGAGAGAAAGAGAGGGAGGATGTGTGTGTGTAACAGAGATAGAAAGGATGCGTGTGTGAGAGAGAAAGAGAGGGAGGATGTGTGTGTGTGACAGAGATAGAAAGGATGAGTGTGTGAGAGAAAGAGAGGGAGGATGTGTGTGTGTAACAGAGATAGAAAGGATGAGTGTGTGAGAGAAAGAGAGGGAGGATGTGTGTGTGTGACAGAGATAGAAAGGATGCGTGTGTGAGAGAGAAAGAGAGGGAGGATGTGTGTAACAGAGATAGAAAGGATGAGTGTGTGAGAGAGAAAGAGAGGGAGGATGTGTGTGTGTGACAGAGATAGAAAGGATGTGTGTGTGAGAAAGAAAGAGAGGGAGGATGTGTGTAACAGAGATAGAAAGGATGCGTGTGTGTAACAGAGATAGAAAGGATGCGTGTGTGAGAGATAAAGAGAGGGAGGATGTGTGTGTGTAACAGAGATAGAAAGGATGCGTGTGTGAGAGAGAAAGAGAGGGAGGATGTGTGTGTTTGTGTAACAGAGATAGAAAGGATGAGTGTGTGTAACAGAGATAGAAAGGATGTGTGTGTGTAACAGAGATAGAAAGGATGCGTGTGTGAGAGAGAAAGAGAGGGAGGATGTGTGTGTGTAACAGAGATAGAAAGGATGCGTGTGTGAGAGAGAAAGAGAGGGAGGATGTGTGTGTTTGTGTAACAGAGATAGAAAGGATGAGTGTGTGTGAGAGAAAGAGAGGGAGGATGTGTGTGTGAGAGAGAAAGAGAGGGAGGATGTGTGTGTAACAGAGATAGAAAGGATGAGTGTGTGAGAGAGAAAGAGAGGGAGGATGTGTGTGTGTAACAGAGATAGAAAGGATGAGTGTGTGAGAGAGAAAGAGAGGGAGGATGTGTGTGTAACAGAGATAGAAAGGATGCGTGTGTGAGAGAGGAAGAGAGGGAGGATGTGTGTGTGTAACAGAGATAGAAAGGATGCGTGTGTGAGAGAGAAAGAGAGGGAGGATGTGTGTGTGAGAGAGAAAGAGAGGGAGGATGTGTGTGTAACAGAGATAGAAAGGATGAGTGTGTGAGAGAGAAAGAGAGGGAGGATGTGTGTGTGTAACAGAGATAGAAAGGATGAGTGTGTGAGAGAGAAAGAGAGGGAGGATGTGTGTGTAACAGAGATAGAAAGGATGCGTGTGTGAGAGAGGAAGAGAGGGAGGATGTGTGTGTGTAACAGAGATAGAAAGGATGCGTGTGTGAGAGAGAAAGAGAGGGAGGATGTGTGTGTGTGTGTGTAACAGAGATAGAAAGGATGCGTGTGTGAGAGAGAAAGAGAGGGAGGATGTGTGTGTGTGTGTGTAACAGAGATAGAAAGGATGCGTGTGTGAGAGAGAAAGAGAGGGAGGATGTGTGTGTGTAACAGAGATAGAAAGGATGAGTGTGTGAGAGAGAAAGAGAGGGAGGATGTGTGTGTGTAACAGAGATAGAAAGGATGCGTGTGTGAGAGAGAAAGAGAGGGAGGATGTGTGTAACAGAGATAGAAAGGATGCGTGTGTGAGAGAGAAAGAGAGGGAGGATGTGTGTAACAGAGATAGAAAGGATGCGTGTGTGAGAGAGAAAGAGAGAAAGAGAGGGAGGATGTGTGTGTGTGACAGAGATAGAAAGGATGCGTGTGTGAGAAAGAAAGAAAGGGAGGACGTGTGTGTTTGTCCGTGTGCCTGATTGGAAACACTCCAGCGGGACAGGTATTGGGGGTCTCCTAGGTAACAAGTTCCAGGCGATAGGAGCCAGTAGAGGGGGAGAAAGCCGAATGAAATAATAATATCATGCAGTGTAATGTTTTCGGTATGCTAGATAAACCCTACCACGTCACCTCCTTTCACTCTGATCAAATACATTGTTACAGTTGTTGGGTTAGCTACAGTGCCTTCTGAAAGTATTCACACCCCTTGACTTTTTCCACATTTTGTTGCATTACAGCCCAAATTTAAAATAGATTAAATTGAGATGCGTTGTCACTGGCCTACATGGCAACAGGTAGCCTAGTGGTTCGAGCGTTGGACTAGGAACCGAAAGGTTGCAAGATCTGTCGTTCCGCCCCTGAACAAAGCAGTTAACCCACTGTTCCTAAGCCATTGAAAATAAGAATGTTCTTAACTGACTTGCCTAGTTAAAAAGGTTTAAAATAAAAAAAAAATCAGTTTCAACAAATTCATTTTAAAAATGGCACTTGATTTTTTTTATTGTGTGAAATTGTTTTTTTCTCCCACCTTCATTTAACCAGGTAGGCTAGTTGAGAACAAGTTCTCATTTACAACTGCAAACTGGCCAAGATAAAGCATAGCAGTGTGAAAAGACAACACAGAGTTGTTATGAGGCAACTTAGCAATTAGGATTCGTTATCAGTAGGGATGCACGATATATCAGTGAACATATCGGAATCGGATGATATTATCTAAAAATTTCAACGTCGGTATCAGCCCGATGTCTAGTTTAACACTGATGTGCAAAACCGGTGCCAACGTTGACGTGCATACCTATATAATGTAGGTACATGACGTAATGACGCCAAGTAAAACTTTGCACGACACACGCAACACAGCATTCCTAACCTAGCCCACAATGTCTGCTGTGTGGATCGAGCAATCAACAAGACGAGCAGTCATTTGAAAGAGAAAGAATATTTCAGCGAGACAACTCAAGGTGAAATCCATTAACACCAAGATAATGGAATTCATTGCCCAAATCTAACGTTATAAGCAGCCAGCTAGCATGATCTGGCTTTTGAAACTCGACCAGATCGGTTTGTGTTGTGAAGCTAGCCACAATAACGATTAGGCACAATAGCGTAATTTGCAGTTTACCTTCAAAATAAAAGTACCTCTTTGAAAGTGATGTTGAAGGTTAAAATTGGTGGAATCACGACATTTATACTAGATAATGTTAAACAAGGTTGGAATGTGAAGCAATGAAATGCATTATCAGTCTACTCTGACACCCACAGAACACAACTGTGAAGAGTTTACGCAAAAAATGGTGTTGTAGCTCTTATTGCGGGACTGTGACTGAAATCACCTCCAGTCAGCCTATTGTGTGTATTGACATACATATTGCACTGTACAGCTTTACCTAAGGTTTGAGGATCAATGAAATGGTGTATCAGTCTACTCAATACCAAAGATATTTCCCCCCCAACATCATCCTCAGAGTTAGACTCCAAAACATCCACGCAGTATTGTTTTTCCTCTGGAATAGTGTTCAATACACATAAGTTGACAAAATGTGGCTCAATTCATAATTGTTTCAGAGTCCCGCAAAAAGAGCTAAGATGCTAATTTTCTCTGGGTGTCACAGAGTAGACTGATACCCCATCTCATTGAGCCACAATCCATAGATAAGGCTGTACCAGTGAAATAAGTACGCCCCCAATGCAATTCTAAAGTATAATACATTCAGTGCGATTTAAAATAACATTCCAACCTCGTTTAGCATGATCTATTCAATTATGGCATAATTCCACTCTGTTGTGTGTGTTTAGGGACATGGTGGTTCATTCGGCACTTCCTGCCTTATGATAGTGACCAAATGGTTGTATATGCAGTATAGTATATACACTTCTCGCTGCCAAATGGTTGTATATACTGTAAATGAGTATTGGAACAAAAAATGTAAATATTATTCTATTGTCTGTGTAACAGTGTTGGTTATGTTTCCGTTTTGGTTGGTCATTGTGTATATTCATTTGCATCACAGTCAATGACATACTTCTAACCGCAAAGTCCACTATTGTGGCTAATCCTTATTGTAGCTAGCTTCACATAGATGCGTTCGACCACCATTATTCAAATAAGAACAGTCTAAGAAATTAGGGTTATTTTAGATGACACCTAGATATATAGTTAGCTAGCTAACTACAGCTACTGAAACAGATTTGGGGAAGAACAATGTTTGCATCCATGAGCTAGCTAGCTTTTCTACTTTTAAACTCTGACGAAACAGATGACTGTTCTCGGTCCCAAGAAACAGAGAGCTTCTGTTGAATCTGACAATTAATCTTGATGGTTGTACAGTCGTCTCAAATAAAACTGAAGGACCTCGGCGTTACGCTGGACCCTGATCTCTCTTTTGCGAACATATCAAGACTGTTTCAAGGACAGATTTTTTCGATCTACGTAACATTGCAAAAAATCTGTCATTTTCTGTCCAAAAATGACGCAGAAAAATTAATCCATGCGCTTGTTACTTCTAGGTAGGACTACTGCAATGCTCTACTTTCCATCTACCCGGATAAAGCACTAAATAAACGTCCCAAATACGGATGCTAGAATCCTGACTAGAATTTAAAAATGTGTTCATATTACTCCAGTGTTAGCCTCCCTACACTGGCTTCCTGTTAAGGCAAGGGCTGATTTCAAGGTTTTACTGCTAACCTACAAAGCATTACATGGGCTTGCTCCTACCCGTCTTCCGATTTGGTCCTGCCGTACATACCTACACGTACGCTACAGTCACAAGACGCAGGCCTCCTAATTGTCCTTAGAATTTCTAAGCAAACAGCTGGAGGCAGGGCTTTCTCCTATAGAGCTCCATTATTATGGAATGGTCTGCCTACCTATATGAGAGACGCAGACCTGGTCTCAACCTTTAAGTCTTTATTGAAGACTCATTTCTTCAGTAGGTCCTATGATTGAGTGTAGTCTGGCCCAGGAGTGTGAAGGTGAACGGAAAGGCAACGAACCACCCTTGCTGTCTCTGCCTGGTTGGTTCCCCTCTTTCCACTGGTTCTCTATTCCTCAAACCCTATTACAGGGGCTGAGTCACTGGCTTATTGGTGCTCTTCCATGCTGTTCCTAGGAGGGATGCGTCACTTGAGTGGGTTGAGTTACTGACGTGGTCTTCCTGCCTGGGTTGGCCCCCCCCCCCTTGGGTTGTGCCGTGGCGGAGATCTTTGTGGGCTATACTCTGCCTTCTCTCATGTTAAGTTGGTGGTTGAAGATATCCGTCTCGTGGTGTGGGGGCTGTGCTTTGGCAAAGTGGGTGGGGTTATATCCTGCCTGTTTGGCCCTGTCCGGGGGTATCATCGGATGGGGCCACCGTGTCAGCCTCCAGTATTTAGTGTCGGGGGGCTACGTAGTTAGTTACACCATCACTTGTATTTCATTTGTTTACAACGATTCATCGATACGTATGCTATGATGCTGGTAAAGTTGTCTTGCACACCTTCAGTGCTGATCATTAAAAAAAGATAGCTAGCTCATGGATGCAAACAAAGTCCTTCCCCAAAAACATAGCAAAACGACATTGTTTCAGTAGCTATATAGTTAGCTACCGGTCATCTAAAATAACCCTTACTTAAAAGACAGTTCTTATTTTATTAAATGGTGGTCAGGCCCATCTATGAAGAGAGCCACAATAAGGTTAGCCACAGTAGTGGACCTTGAGGAAAGCCTTGAAAATAAAAGTAGGGCATAATTATACTATTTGTATTCATTTGCATCACTGTCAAACCTCTATTTTGAAGGCAAACCGCAAATTCCACTATCGTGCCTAATCCTTATTGTAGCTAGCTTCACAACACATACCCCGGTCCGGTCAAGCCTCAAAAGCCAGCACTCCTGTGTTGTCTTGACTGTGTGCTTAGGGACATTTTCCTGTTGGAAGGTGAACCTTCGCCCGTCTGAGGTCCTGAGCACGTTTTCGTCAACGATCTATCTGTACTTTGCTCCGTTCATCTTTCCTTCAATATTGACTACTCTCCCAGTCCCTGCCACTGAAAAACATCCCACAGGATGATGCTGCTTCACTGTATGGATGGTGCCAGGTTTCCTCCAGACGTGACACTTGGAATTCAGTCCAAATAGTTCAATCTTGGTTTCATCAGACCAGATAATCTTGTTTCTCATGGTCAGAGTCCTTTAGGTGCCTTTTGGCAAACTCCAAGCGGACTGTCATCTGCCTTTTACTGAGGAGTGGCTTCCGTCTGGCCACTCTACCATAAAGGCCTTATTGGTGGAGTGCTGCAGATAGCAGTCCTTTTGGAAGGTTCTCCCATCTCCATAGAGGAACTCTGGAGCTCTGTCAGAGTGACCATCGGGTTCTTGGTCACCTCCCTGACCAAGGCCCTTCTCCCACGACTGCTTAGTTTAGCCGGGCAGCCAGGTCTAGGAAGTGTTTTGGTGGTTCCAAACTTCTTCCATTTAAGAATGGAGGCCACTGTCTTCTTGGGGACCTTCAATGCTGCAGAAATGTTTTGGTATCCTTCCCCAGATCTGTGCCTCAACACAATCCTGTCTCAGAGCTCTATGAACAATTCCTTCGACCTCAGGGCTTGGTTTTTGCTCTGACATGCACTGTCAACTGTGGGACCTTAAATAGACAGGTGTGTCTCTTTCCAAATCATGTCCAATCAATTGAATTTACCCCAGGTGGATGTTTCTGCAAGGATGATCAATGGAAAAATGATACACCTGAGCTCAATTTCGAGTCTCATAGCAAAGAGTCTGAATACTTATGTAAATAAGGTTTTGAAGTTATTTTTATTTTTAATACATTTGCAAAAATGTCTACAAACTTGTTTTCTCTTTGTCATTATTGGGTAGTGTGTGTAGATGAAGAATGTTTTATTTAATTAATTTTAGAATAAGGATGTAACGTAACAAAATGTGGAAGTCAAGGGGTTTGAATACTTTCTGAATGGATTGTATTTTTAATAGGCATTTATTTCTGTAGGCACACACAGAATGCGTGTGTAGAGGAAGCGGTCGGTACGCAATTGAGTGAGAGACATGTAGGGGAAAGGGAATTTAGTGAGCAGAACTGTGATGCTTGGCTTGGTTTATTTTTGTGGTGTCCTTCAAATGCACATGTACAAATGGAACACTAGAGTCAAAGCAAATTAACGTAGTCTTCAAGACAAACATTTCACTATATATATATATATATAACAGTTTGAGTACTCCATTACGCATGCCCATCCCTACTCTCAATCACCATAGTTGGCCAATTTGTCCTGTACATCTCTGTAGTTAAATCTCAAATGAACATCAACATGCATATTTTAAAAAGTAAACTTGCATTACCGAATTATCTTTATTCACACTACTTACTTTCAGCTTTGGACAAAGTGCAGGGGTTGGAGTCAATCAAAGCCAGCTGGAAATGCTGTCGACAGAACAGAATATTCAAGGCATTAACATCCACTGAAGGACAAGAAATAGACAGAAACAAAAGAACAATGCAAAGGGTAATTCCTATACATGAATCCCCATGCACTGAGACACTCCTTTTCCCTGACTGTCAGACTCAGACACAAGGAAATCAATTCTTCAGCAAGCTGCCTCTCCCCCTGGTCACCTTCTGCACTGCAATTAGAGAGCAGGAGAGAACGAACGAACAAGGGAGTGGGCAACTGATGAAGAGATTGCACACTGTGCAAGTCCTCTTTACAGTCCCCCATTGGTTTTGTTTTGTTAGTCTCACTCAAATATAAAAAATTGCAAACATTTCTCTCCGCCCCATGGCAAAATGAGTGGAACTGCATGAAATTGACTACTTTGTGCGTAGGATCCCCCAAAAGGCCTGGCTGCATGTGTGGGTATGGATGTGGGTACACAGACCCACGAGCCACTGAGACCCCCACAATGAGTTCAGATGTTTGGTGGCCCATCCCTGATCAATAGAATAAGGTGCCAACCTATACAAATAAAAAGATTCATTCTACACTAACGTTCCTCCCTGGATGTCCTGTGGGAAATGTTGTGGTGGCTCCACTAGTGGAGGAGAGAGGCAGGCAGAGTACCTTTAGGCTTGACTCGTAGTCGGTGTTGACCTTAAACATGAGGCCGAGTCGCAGGTGGATCTCCTTGGCTCGTGAGAAACTGGGGTCGATGTACAGCACCTCCTGGAAAGCTTTAATCGCCCTGGGGGAGGAGAAGAGATGGCGAGAGAGAGAGAATAAATATATTCCAAGTTAGAAATGGGAGACGCCACTCAGAAGATGAAGAGTCAGCACTACAGTGTTGAACAGAGAACACAGCTCTCCAGAGGAGAGAATATCACGATTAAAACAGGAGCTCTTCCTGGTTTCTTCACAACATGATTAAAACAGGAGCTCTTCCTGGTTTCTTCACAACATGATTAAAACAGGAGCTCTTCCTGGTTTCTTCACAACATGATTAAAACAGGAGCTCTTCCTGGATGCTCTTCCTGGTTTCTTCACAACATGATTAAAACAGGAGCTCTTCCTGGTTTCTTCACAACATGATTAAAACAGGAGCTCTTCCTGGATTCTTCACAACATGATTAAAACAGGAGCTCTTCCTGGTTTCTTCACAACATGATTAAAACAGGAGCTCTTCCTGGTTTCTTCACAACATGATTAAAACAGGAGCTCTTCCTGGTTTCTTCACAACATGATTAAAACAGGAGCTCTTCCTGGTTTCTTCACAACATGATTAAAACAGGAGCTCTTCCTGGATTTTTCACAACATGATTAAAACTGGAGATCTTCAGGGATTCTTCACAACTGGCTCCCTATGCGCTACTGTTCACCAGGGCCTGTAGGGGTCATGGTCAAAACAAGTGATACCTGTAACACCATCATAATCCAGTCCTCCATACTTAGGTAGTATAAGACAGCTACTCACCACTGAAAGGCGTTGTAATGGAAGTAGACCATGCCCAGGCCATATAGGAAGGCAGCATTCTGGAAGAGGCAGATGCACACAGAGCACCATTAAGACTAATTAGTTACAGGCCACACACACACACACACACACACACACACACACACACACACACACACACACACACACACACACACACACACACACACACACACACACACACACACACACACACACACACACACACACACACACACACACACACACACACAAAACTTTCAAAATGGCTGCAGCCCAGACATGTCGTCTGCATAGGAGCCCTTCCAGAAACCCACTCTATAAGGCATCCGTCATAATCTGTCGTCATTAGTTATGGACCATTCATTTTAACCACAGGCAATAGAAGTCTTTCTTTGAGCAATGACTGGTTACAGCACTAGATGCCTTTTGGGGATAGTCTCTGCTGGCCGACACTCAAATGGAATCACCATGTAGGCCTACCAAATGCTCACATCTCACCACAGATTTCTCGACTCAAACAGAAAACGGCAGAGAAGGAGTCTAATCTGAAAGCCACAACCCACAGCGTGCCTCCAGACAAACCCCTGAATCATAACCACACACACTTCCTGTGTCTGGTTGGTCAGCCGGTGCGATGTGAACGGGTTAACCTTGGCAGGTGGAGGATGAACATGAGCAGAATATAATCTGCAGTAGAAGTAGAATGGAGACATTACTACTATAAAGAGCTCCACAGATAAGAGCGTGAGTGTGTGAGTAAAGGTGTCCGCATGCTTCCCCATCAGAAACTGTTGGGAACAGTTTGTTCATATATTATGACGACGTGTTTGTTCATTGTGAGCTTTGGCAACGGTGTTTCAGCTATTCGTGCACGCTACACGTTTTCCCGTGGCAAGCTGAAGTTGAGCCAAAGTCTACGCCTCTTCGCCCATCTTTGGTCAATTGTAGGATTTCTTCAATTAAGTGTTTGTCATCAAGGATAGACGACTCATTTTCATGCACATTTCACTTGAGAAACACTGCACCAAACATCTTATATGTAAATTACACGACTAAGATCTGACACAAACATCCAAATTAAATGAAAGAACTTGAGTTAGTTTAATACTGACTATTTTGAGGAAGTGTATACTGGCTACTGCGTCTAAAGAGGGACAGAGCTATTGTCGCCTTATCTACTTTTTCCAAGCAAAGGTCTTTTAAGGGAGTTTGTGAGCAAATTTGCTCAGTTTGAATAGGCTCCAGCCGAAACCAAAGCATGCAGAAGCTTTCAGAGTGTGTGTCCGTCAGTAGTATTTTCTCACCTTCCAGTAGTCGGACTGTAAGCTGTAGTACCTCTGGTATGCTGATAATGCTGTGATTAGGGAGAAAGAAGAGGGATATTAAATACCAGACATAACAAAAGGTTAACACCAACTAACTTTGCTATAAGACCAGCTTTGTTTTCAGCAATGCCAAGTTGGGGTCAACTGCATCTAACTGAAATAAAATGTAATTCAGTTTTTAACCCAGGTGGGGGGACTAGGTAAAAATAACAAATAAAGGGAGGTAAATCGAGTGTGACAGAAACCATGTTACCATACTGTTTTTATGCACAATTAAATTACATTTTTATAAATATGGATAGATAACTTATTCTTTCGACATGGTGGGATCTTTTTGCGTCTCTAAAATTAATTATGCAAAAAATGCTGGTGGAAATGCCTTTATGCACAAATACTGATTTGGACTCGAGAAACCATGCAGTTTATTAGGCTACAGATGAAGTAACCCACTGGGCACACACTGGTTGACTCAATGTTGTTTCCACATTATTTCAATGAAACGACATTGAACCAATGTGGAATAGACATCTGTGCCTAGTGGGAACTTCAGATGAACTTCACATCGTGCTGAAAGTGCACAGTGATCTTCATGTTCCGTTTCAATACATTTCAAGGGGCTTGATCGATGCTTGACTGCCGTTTTGACAAATATTCTCACAATAATCTCATCGGGTAGACTAGCCCACTCTGTCTGCCAGCTGTTGGCTGGAGCCCATGTGCCAAGACCAGAGTAGACACTGGTGTTGCACGCTATACTGAAACTTCTGGACTTTTTCCAATACAACAACATGAAAAATGATTTGGGACTATCATTTTGTTACCGTTGGTACTTCTGTCAAATGCGTCTCACGGTTCAACAGTCTATCAGTGCAGCCAATGTCCACCTTATTAAAGTGTGAAAGCACCCTGCCTGCTCCACTTGACTTTAGGCTGCACTGGGAGTCTGGAGGGCATCATGTTAGCTCCCCGCTGATGCTGCACAGAAGTTAACACACTTGAATAATGCCACACGGCATGTAGAAATGTTGACTTAATGTTCGCAAAACAATGTCCATACGGGGGGGAGGGAGCGAGCGAGAGCGCAAGAGGGGCGTCAACTCACCTTTAGCGTACTCCTCCAGGAGGAGGTTGAAGTGGCCTAGCTGGCAGAATAACTCTGGCTCCACTTTTCCTTCAGCCTTCAAGATGAGCGAATCATAGGAACGAACGGCCTGGGGACAAATACAGCAAGATGAAACTCAGCATGAACACAGACAGCAGTGTCTCTTACCAGGAAGTCTCACATGTGATGAGTCACAAACGGCCCTCTATTCCCTACATAGCGAACTAATTTTGACCGGAGCCACTTATGCCCTGGTCAAAGGTAGTGCACTATATAGGGGATAGAGTGCCACTTTTCAATCAGTTATAAATGTCCATATAAACGAGAGCGATGGTATGGATTTCTGTTCATTGTGTGTGTTGGGCCATGCTTTGATTTGGACTTCTTCCACTGGAAAATAAAAAGCACCGCGAGATGCGCATCACTCACAGGGATGGCTCTGCCTGAGGCCTAATCACACATTAAACACACCCACTCCTGGAGGACTACTGCTGAACTCTAGAAACCCATAAACAGTGTTACCTTGCACTCTGAGTAACAGCTCTGAGGACATAGCTTCTGAAACAGAGCACAATCACTAAATATACACAAACAGCAACTAAGCATTGCATCAGAGCATTCCTTCAGATAGTCTGTCACACACACCTGCAGAAGACACACACAGTTGAAGTCGGAAGTTTACATACACTTAGGTTTGAGTCATTAAAACTTGTTTTTCAACCACTCCACAAATTTTGGCAAGTTGGGTAGGACATCTACTTTATGCATGACACAAGTAATGTTTCCAACGATTGTTTACAGACAGATTTTTTCACTTATAACTCACTGTATCACAATTCCAGTGGGTCAGAAACTTACATACACTGCTTACATACACTAAGTTGACTGTGCCTTTAAACTGCTCAGAAAACCCCATAAAATGATGTCCTGGCTTTAGAAGCTTCTGATAGGCTAATTGACATAATTTGAGTCAATTGGAGGTGTACCTGTGGATCTATTTCAAGGCTTTCCTTCAAACTCAGTGCCTCTTTGCTTGACATCATGGGAAAATCAAAAGAAATCAGCCAAGACCTCCGAAAAATTAATTGTAGACCTCCATAAGTCTGGTTCATCCAAACGGCTAAAGGTACCACATTCACCTGTACAAACAATACTACGCAAGTATAAACACCATGGGACCATGCAGCCTCATACCGCTCAGGAAGGAGACGCGTTCTGTCTCCCAGAGATTAACGTGTTTTGGTGCGAAAAGTGCAAATCAATCCCAGAACAGCAGCAAAGGACCCTGTGAAGATGCTAAAGGAAACCGGTACAAAAGTATCTATATCCACAGTAAAACGAGACCTATATTGACATAACCTGAAAGACCGCTCTGCAAAGCCACTGCTCCAAAACCTTCATAAAAAAGCCAGACTACGGATCGCAACGGCACATGGGGACAAAGATCGTACTTTTTGGAGAAATGTCTTCTGGTCTGATGAAACAAAAATAGAACTGTTTGACCATAATGACCATCATGTTTGGAAGAAAAAGGGAGAGGCTTGCAAGCCAAAGAACACCATCCCAACCTTGAAGCATGGAGGTGAGGGCATCATGTTGTGGGGTGCTTTGCTGCATGAGGGACTGGTGCACATCAAAATAGATTGCATCATGAGGACGGAAAATTGTGTGGATATATTGAATCAACATCTCAAGACATCAGTCAGGAAGTTAAAGCTTGGTCACAAATGGTTCTTCCAAATGGACAATGACCCCAAGCATACCTCCAAAGTTGTGGCAAAATGGCTTAATTGGGATAGGGGTCAGCATTTTCACTTTTGGATGAATAGCGTGCCCAGAGTGAACTGCCGCCTACTCTGTCCCAGATGCTAACATATGCATATTATTATTAGCATTGGATAGAAAACACTATGAAGTTTCTAAAAATGTTTGAATGATGTCTGTGAGTATAACAGAACTTATATGGCAGGCGAAAACCTGAGAAAAATCCAAACATGAAGAGGGAAATCTGAGGTTTGTAGTTTTTCAAAGCTTGGCCTACCGAATACACAATGTCTATGGGGTCAAGTTGCACTTCCTAAGACTTCCACTAGATGTCAACAGTCTTTAGAAACTTGTTTCAG
This sequence comes from Oncorhynchus gorbuscha, assembly GCF_021184085.1. Classification (NCBI taxonomy): domain Eukaryota; kingdom Metazoa; phylum Chordata; class Actinopteri; order Salmoniformes; family Salmonidae; genus Oncorhynchus; species Oncorhynchus gorbuscha. Next base: position 58,333,707 of record NC_060193.1, read on the forward strand.
GCTTCTGCTATAAAGGAGGGGGGAATGGGAGCTGAATGGGTCATGGGTCTGGCAGTGTCTCAGGCTCGTGACGTGCGGTCCCCGACAGAGTTAGCTCTCGTTCCAGTGCATTTCTACAGACAATGGAATTCTCCGGTTGGAACCTTATTGATGATTTATGTTAAATACATCCTAAAGAGTGATTCTATACATCACTTGACATGTTTATACGACCTGTGCCGGAACGTTTTGAGTTTTTGTCTGGACTTAGTGCTCGCGCCTTATGAAGATGGACTACTGGGCTGAACACGATAACAAGAGGCTATTTGGACATAAATGGACTTTATGGAACAAATCAGTAATTTATTGTCGAACTGGGATTCCTGGGAGTGCATTCTGATGATCAAAGGTAAGTGAATATTTATAATGTTATTTCTAACTTCTGTTGACTCCAACATGGCGGATATTTCTTTGGCTGGATTGGGCTCTGAGCGCCGTACTCAGATTATGCTTTTTCCGTACTTAAAATCTGACACAGCAGTTGAATTAAGGAGAAGTTGCTCTTTAATTCTGTGAATAACACTTGTATCTTTTGTCAATGTTTATTATGAGTATTTCTGCTAAATCAGATGTTTTGGAATCAAAACATTACTGCACATAACGCGCCAATGTAAACAGATTTTTGGATATAAATATGCACATTATCGAACAAAACATACATGTATTGTGTAACATGATGTCCTATGAGTGTCATCTGATGAAGATTAAAAGGTTAGTGATTAATTTGATCTATATTTCTGCTTTTTGTGACTCCTATCTTTGGCTGGAAAAATGTCTTTTTTTGACTTGGCTCTGACCTAACATAATCATATGTTGTGTTTTTGCTGTAAAGCCTTTTTGAAATCGGACACGATGGGTAGATTAACAAGAAGTTTCATTCATTTGCAGTATTGGACTTGTTTATTAATGTGTGAAAGCACGCTGCCTTTTCAGCGGAATGTTGTTGATGGGTTCCGCTAGCGGAACGCCTGCCCTAGAAAGGTTACGGACAACAAAGTCAATGTATTGGAGGGCCCTCACAAAGCCCTGACCTCAATCTTATAGAACATTTATGGGCAGAACTGAGAAAGGACGTGCGAGCAAGGAGGCCTACAAACCTGACTGAGTTACACCAGCTCTGTCAGGAAGAATGGGCCAAAATTCACCCAACTTATTGTGGGAAGCTTGTAAAAGGCTACCCGACATGTTTGACCCAAGTGAAAGAATTTAAAAGGCAATGCTACCAATTACTAATTGAGCGTATGTAAATTTCTGACCCACTAGGAATGTGATGAAAGAAATAAAAGCAGAAATAGATCACTCTACTATTATTCTGACATTTCAAATTCTTAAAATAAAGTGGCCTAAGACAGGGAATTTTTACTAGGATTAAATGTCATGAATTGTGAAAAACTGAGTTTACATACACCTTAGCCAAATACATTTAAACGTCCGACTTCAACAGTAAGTGCATATTAGCCACAAACACAAGTGGAATGACTCTTGCCTAAGAGATCTGCTTAACCTTTTTCATGTTTAATTCACTGTTGCAAATTCTGGTGTCATTTACAGTTAGGCCCTATATCTGGGTGGCTCTTAGATCAGTCATTCACCAAGCGAGCGAGAGAGAGAAAAAAAAAGTATGTTTGAACAAAACCGATTCAAAACTGTTTGCAGATCGAGCACTTAAAGAATGTAGATAATGACCAGCCAATGATTAACTCGATGACAGCATTAGGTATTTGTCTCTGAAACGTGCGTGTCTGTGTGTGTTTGGGGAGGGTGAGGTGGATAAAACATCCACATGTCACTCAACTGGACTACCAAGTTCAGGGGAGCTTGTGCTATGACAGTGAACCAATAACACTAGTGAGTGACGAGATTCACGTATGCCCTTGGCCTACTCAATATTCATCAACGTTGAGGGATAGTGGGCAATACTGAGGTGTTAGATCACTCAGAAGGCAAGAAATGGGCTGGGCAAGAACAGAACCTAACGTGGGTATACTATCTGTGTACGGCCACTAACTCCATTACAAAAGGAGTTCCCTCTGTGGGACCAATCATTTGGTTACATCCTGTGTGTTACGCAGACCAGACGAGAGACGTGTGTAAATGTCTGTTGTACTGCATATGGCAAAACAAAAAGGGGTACGTTCCAGAACCTAAAATGAACCCCGCCAAATGCAGGTAGATTTTGGCAAGATGTCTATTTCACCAGCCACATTGGTGGGTGGTCAGGGCTCTACAGTACAAGCATTTCACTCGCATTTGCGAATAAATATCTAGTTCAAAGTCAAGTATGAGCACATTTATAGATACAATAAATGCTGTAGTTGCTGTGGTCAGTGTCATTTTGTGCCATAGCTGGTAGCTAATCACACACACAGTGAAAAGGTATTTACCCCTTTCTAAAAGGGCTCTACTTTTCCATCAAAATAAGTTTCATGAGCTGTCTGGTCTCTGACAATCCCACAGGTCAAGAGGGGCCGGATGAGGAGGTCCTGGGCTGGTCTGCGGTTGTGAGGCCGGTTGGACGTACTGCCAAATTCTCTAAAACAACATTGGAGGCAGCTTATGTTAGAGAGATGAACATTAAATTCTCTGACAACAGCGCTGGTGGATATTCCTGCAGTCAGCATGCCAATTGCAGATATCTGTGGCATTGGGTTGACAAAACCGCAAATTTTAGAACGGCCTTTTATTGTCCCCAGCACAGGTTGCACCTGATCATGCAATTTAAATCAATTTCTTGATATGCCACACCTGTAAGGTGGATAGATTATATTGACAAAGGTGAAATGCTCACTAACAGTGATGGAAATAAATTTGTCCACAAAATGAGAGAAAGCTTTTTGTGTGTATTTGAGTTCACCTTACATGTTGCGTTTATATTTTTGTTCAGTGTGTGCATATGTAGCCTGAACAATGAAAAATAGCCTCAGACCTTTATTCTTCTCCACCAAACTTCACAGTTGGCACTATGCAGTCGGGCAATATGCGTTCTCCTGGCATCCGCCAAACCCAGATTCGTCAACCGGACTGCCAGATGGTGAAGCGTGAATCATCACTCCAGAGAACGCGTCTCCACTGCTGCATTGTTCAATGGTGGCGAGTTTTCCACCACCCCAGCCGATGCTTGGCATTGTGAGCTTAGGCTTGTGTGCGGCTGCTCATCCACGGAAACCCATTTCCTCAAGCTCCCAACAGACATTTATTGTGTTGACGTTGCTTCCAGAGGCAGTTTGGAACTCGGTAGTGAGTGTTGCAACCGAGGACAGACGATGAGCTTGTTTGGCCTACCACTTCACAGCTGAACGGTTGATGCTCCTAGACGTTTCTACTTCAGAATAACAGCACTTACAGTTGACCGGGGCAGCTCTAGCAGGGCACAAATTTGACGAACTGACTTCTTGGAAAGGTGGCATCCTATGAAGGTGCCACGTTGAAAGTCACTGAGCTTTTTCAGTAAGGATATTCTACTGCCAATGTTTGTCTATGGAGATTGTATGGCTGTGTGCTCTATTTTACACCTGTCAGCAACAGGTGTGGCTGAAATAGCCAAATCCACTCATTTGAAGGGGTGTCCACATACAGTACCTGTCAAAAGTTGGGAAACACACTCATTCCAGGGGTTCTTTATTTTTTATATTTTCTAGATTGTAGAATAATGAAGACATCAAATCTATTAAATAATCCATATGGAATCATGTAGTAACCAAAAAAAGTGAGAAATTGAAGTATATTTTATATTTCAGATTCTTCAAAGTAGCCACTCTTTGCCTTGATGACAGCTTTGCACCCTCTTGGTATTCTCTCAACCAGCTTCATTAGGTAGTCACCTTGAATGCATTTCAATTAACAGGTGTGCCTTGTTAAATGTTCATTTGTGGAATTTGTTAACTTCTTAATGTTAGCCAAATCAGTTGTGTTGTGACAAGGTTGGGGTGGTATATAGAAGATGGCCCTATTTGGTAAAAGACCAAATCCATATTGTGGCAAGAACAGCTCAAATCAAATTTTATTTGTAACATACACATGGATAGTAGATGTTAATGCGAGTGTAGCGAAATGCTTGTGCTTCTAGTTCTGACAATGCAGTCATTACCAACGAGTAATCTAACAATTCCACAACAACTACCTTATACACACACAAGTGTAAAGGGATGAAGAATATGTACATACAAATATATGAATGAGTGATGGTACAGAAAGGCATAGGCAAGATGCAGTAGATGGTTGAGTACAGTATATACACTGCTCAAAAAAATAAAGGGAACACTAAAATAACACATCCTAGATCTGAATGAAATATTCTTAAATACCATTTTCATTACATAGTTGAATGTGCTGACAACAAAATCACAAAGATGATCAATGGAAATCAAATTTATCAACCCATGGAGGTCTGGATTTGGAGTGAAACTCAAAATTAAAAGTGGAAAACCACACTACAGGCTGATCCAACTTTTATGTAATGTCCTTATAACAAGTCAAAATGAGGCTCAGTAGTGTGTGTGGCCTTCACGTGCCTGTATGACCTTCCTACAACTCCTGGGCATGCTACTGATGAGGTGGTGGATGGTCTCCTGAGGGATCTCCTCCCAGACCTGGACTAAAGCATCCGCCAACTCCTGGACAGTCTGTGGTGCAACGTGGTGTTGGTGGACGGAGCGAGACATGATGTCCCAGATGTGCTCAATTGGAGTCAGGTCTGGGGAACGGGCGGGCCAGTCCATAGCATCAATGCCTTCCTCTTGCAGGAACTGCTGACACAGTCCAGCCACATGAGGTCTAGCATTAGGAGGAACTCAGGACCAACCGCACCAGCATATGGTCTCACAAGGGGTCTGAGGATCTCATCTCGGTACCTAATGGCAGTCAGGCTACCTCTGGCGAGCACATGGAGGGCTGTGCGGCCCCCCAAAGAAATGCCACCCACACCATGACTGACCCATCGCCAAACCGGTCATGCTGGAGGATGTTGCAGGCAGCAGAACGTTCTCCACGGTGTCTCCAGACTGTCACGTGTGCTCAGTGTGAACCTGCTTTCATCTATGAAGAGCACAGGGCACCAGCGGCGAATTTGCCAATCTTGGTGTTCTCTGGCAAATGCCAAACATCCTGCACGGTGTTGGGCTGTAAGCACAACCCCCACCTGTGGACGTCGGGCCCTCATATCACCCTCACGGAGTCATACCACCCTCATGGAGTTTCTGACCATTTGAGCAGACACATGCACATTTGTGGCCTGCTGGAGGTCATTTTGCAGGGCTCTGGCAGTGCTCCTCCTTGCACAAAGGTGGAGGTAGCGGTCCTGCTGCTGGGTTGTTGCCCTCCTACGGCCTCCAACACATCTCGTGATGTACTGGCCTGTCTCCTGGTAGCCTCCATGCTCTGGACACTACGCTGACAGACACCGCAAACCTTCTTGCCACAGCTCGCATTGATGTGCCATCCTGGATGAGCTGCACTACCTGAGCCACTTGTGTGGGTTGTAGACTCAGTCTCATGCTACCACTAGAGTGAAAGCACCGCCAGCATTCAAAAGTGACCAAAACATCAGCCAGGAAGCATAGGATCTGAGAAGTGGTCTGTGGTCACCACCTGCAGAACCAATCCTTTATTGGGGGTGTCTTGGTAATTGCCTATAATTTGCACCTGTTGTCTATTCCATTTGCACAACAGCATGTGAAATTTATTGTCAATCAGTGTTGCTTCCTAAGTGGACAGTTTGATTTCACAGAAGTGTTATTGACTTGGAGTTACATTGTGTTGTTTAAGTGTTCCCTTTATTTTTTTGAGCAGTGTACATATGAGATGAGTAATGTAGGGTATGTAAACATTAAGTGGCATTGTTTAGCTAGTAGCTAGTGATACATTTTTTACATCAATTTTTCCATTATTAAAGTAGCTGGAGTTGAGTCAGTATGTTGGCAGCAGCCACTCAATGTTAGTGGTGGCTGTTTGATGGCCTTGAGATTGAAAAACAGCTTCTGTCTCTTGGTCCCTGTTTTGACGCACCTGTACTGACCTCACCTTCTGGATGATAGCAGGGTGAACAGGCAGTGGCTAGGGAGGTTGTTGTCCTTGATGATCTTTATGGCCTTCCTGTAACATCGGGTGGTGTAGGTGTCCTGGAAGGCAGGTAGTTTGCCCCCGGTGATGCGTTGTGCAGACCTCACTACCCTCTGGAGAGCCTTACAGTTGTGGGCGGAGCAGTTGCCGTATCAGGCGGCGATACAGTCCGACAGGATGCTCTCGATTGGGCATCTGTAGAAGTTTGTGAGTGCTTTTGGTGACAAGCCGCATTTCTTCAGCCTCCTGAGGTTGAAGAGGCGCTGCTGTGCCTTCTTCACCACAGTGTCTGTGTGGGTGGACCAATTCAGTTTGTCCGTGATGTGTACGCCGAGGAACTTAAAAAAACTTACTACCCTCTCCACTACTGTGCCGTCGATGTGGATAGGGGGGTGCTCCCTCTGCTGTTTCCTGAAGTCCACGATCATCCCCTTTGTTTTGTTGACGTTGTGTGAGGTTATTTTCCTGACACCACACGCCGAGGGCCCTCACCTCCTCCCTGTAGGCCGTCTCATCGTTGTTGATAATCAAGCCTACCACTGTAGTGTCGTCTGCAAACTTGATGATTGAGTTGGAGGCGTGCATGGCCACGCAGTCGTGGGTGAACAGGGAGTACAGGAGGGCTCAGAACGCACCCTTGTGGGGTGTTGAGGATCAGCGGGGTGGAGATGTTGTTGCCTACCCTCACCACCTGGGGGCAGCCAGTCAGGAAGTCCAGTGCCCAGTTGCACAGGGCGGGGTCGAGACCCTTTGATGAGCGGAGGGTATTATGGTGTTAAATGCTGAGCTGTAGTCGATGAACAGCATTCTCACATAGGTACTCCTCTTGTCCAGATGGGTTAGGGCAGTGTGGTTGGGTTTGCGTCGTCTGTGGACCTATTGGGGCGGTAAGCAAATTGGAGTGGGTCTAGGGTGTCAGGTAGGGTGGAGGTGATATGGTCCTTGACTAGTATCTCAAAGCACTTCATGATGACGGAAGTGAGTGCTACAGGGCAGTAGTCATTTAGCTCAGTTACCTTAGCTTTCTTGGGAACAGGAACAATGGTGGCTCTCGAAGCATGTGGGAACAACAGACTAGGATAAGGATTGATTGAATATGTCCGTAAACACACCAGCTAGCTGGTCTGTGCATGCTCTGAGGACGCGGCTGGGGATGCCGTCTGGGCCTGCAGCCTTGCGAGGGTTAACACGTTTAAATGTTTTACTCATGTCGGCTGCAGTGAAGGAGAGTCCACAGGTTTTTGTAGCGGGCCGTGTCAGTGGCACTGTATTGTCCTCAAAGCAAGCAAAGAAGTTATTTAGTCTGTCTGGGAGAAAGACATCCTGGTCCGCGACAGGGCTGGTTTTCTTTTTGTAATTCTGTGATTGACTGTAGACGCTGCCACATACCTCGTGTCCGAGCCATTGAATTGCGACTACTTTGTCTCTATAGCTTGTTTGATTGTCTTGCGGAAGGAATAGCTAAACTGTTTGTATTCGGTCATGTTTACGGTCACCTTGCCCTGGTTAAAAGCAGGGGTTCGCGCTTTCAGTTTCACGCAAATGCTGCCATCAATCCACGGTTTCTGGTTTGGGAATGTTTTAATGGTTGCTGTGGGTACCACATCGCTGATGCACTTGAACAGACCTGAGCGCGGGAACTTCCTGTTTTAGTCTCTGTCTATAGGCTGGGAGCAGCAAAATGGAGTCATGGTCAGCTTTTCCAAAAGGGGGGGTGGGGGGAGGGCCTTATAGAAGTTAGAATAACAATGATCCAGGGTTTTACCAGCCCTGGTTGCACAATCAATATGCTGATAGAATTTAAGGAGTCTTGTTTACAGATTAGCCTTGTTAAAATCCCCAGCTAAAATGAATGCAGCCTCAGGATACGTGGTTTCCAGTTTACATAGTTCAGGGCCGTTCAAATAAGCAAAGAGAAACAAGAGTCCATAATTACTATAAGACATGAAGGTCAGTCAGCACGGAAAAATAAGAACTGAAAGTTTCTTCAAATGCAGGTTCAAAAATCATCAAGTTGTATGATGAAACTGGCTCTCACGAGGACCGCCACAGGAAAGGAAGACCCAGAGTTACCTCTGCTGCAGAGGATAAATTCATTCGTTACCAGCCTCAGAAACTGCAGCCCAGATAAATGCTTCATAGTTCAAGTAACAGACTTAACATAACTGTTCAAAGGAGAAACAGGCCTTCATAGTCAAATTGCTGCAAAGATACCACTAAAGGACAATAATAAGAAGAAGAAGATGAAGAGACTTGCTTGTGCCAAGAAACATGAACAATGGACATTACACCAGTGGAAATCTGTACGTTGGTCTGATGAGTCCAAACTTGAGATTTTTGGTCCCAGCCGCCATGTCTTTGGGAGATGCAGAGTAGGTGAATGGATGATCTCGGCATGTGTGGTTTCTACCGTGAAGCGTGGAGGTGTGGTGGTGCGTTGCTGTTGACACTGTTAATGATTTATTTCTAATTCAAGGCACACTAAACCAGCGTTGCTACCACAGCATTCTGCAGCGAAACGCCATCCCATCTGGTTTGGGCTTAGTGGGACTATAATTTATTTTTCAGGACAATGACCCAACACACCTCCTGGCTGTGTAAGGGCTATTAGACCAAGGAGAGTGATGGTGCTGCATCAGATGACCTGGCCTCCACAATCACCCGACCTCAACCCAATTGAGATGGTATGGGTTCAGTTGAACTGTAGGGTGAAGGAAAAGCAGCCAACAAGTGCTCAGCATATGGAAAAGCATTCCAGGTGAAGCAGGCTGAGAGAATGCCAAGAGTGGGTAAAGCCGTCAAGGTAAAAGGGTGGCTACTTTGAAGAATCTAAAATATATTTTGATTTGTTTAACACTTTTTTGGTTACTACATGTGTTATTTCATATGTTTGACATCTTCACTATTATTCTACAATGTAGAAAATACTAAAAATAAAGAAAACCCTTGAATGAGTAGTTGTCCAAACCTTAGACTGGTACTGTATATGTTTTTTGCATTTACCCCCCTTTTCATGATATCAAATTCCAATCGCATCGCTGCATTTTCCTAAACAGGCTCTGGAGAGGTGAAGGTCGAGTCATGCTTCCTCCGAAACATGACCCGCCAAACCGCGCTTCTTAACACCCACCCTCTTAACCCGGAAGCCAGCTGCACCAGTGTCTGAGGAAACACTGTTCAACTGATGACCGAAGTGAGCCTGCAGGCACACGGCCCGGCACAAGGAGTCGCTAAAGCCCCTCCCGGCCAAACCCTCCACTAACCCAGACGACACTGGGCCAATTGTGCGCCACCCAATGGGACTCCTGCTCAAGGCCGGTTGTGACACCGCCTGGGATCGAACCTGGGTCTGTAGGTGATGCGTCCCTCACTGAGATGCAATGCCTTAGACTGCTACGCCACTCTGGAGATTTTTTAATGTTTGAATTTGATTGTTTATTTCTTTTTTATTTAACTATGCAAGTCAGTTTAAGAACAAATTCTTATTTACAATTACGGATTACCCCAGCCAAACCCGGACGACGCTGGGCCAATTGTGCACCGCCCTATGGGACTCCCAATCCCAATGTGATGCAGCCTGGATTCGAACCAGGTAGTGCAGTGACGCCTCTTGCGTCGAGATGCAGTGTCTTCGACCACTCAGTCATCTGGCAACTAGAGCGGCTCAAGTGCCGGTAACCTCCCGACCTTAAAACGGACAGCTGAACATGCTTGCCTCATCCGTGATATTTTAGTTAAAAGACAGGTTACAAAGAATATAGAAAATTGAGCAATGTACCACATCACTTTTTACTAGTAATACATTTGTTTTTAAAAACATTAAAGCATGCTCATCTGTTTTTTTTTGTAAAAAGACATGAGTGTCTGGTAGAGATAATATATATATATATATCTGCCAGTGGCTGATGGACCAAAACTTAGTTTTGGGCCCTGGTACTTTCTCTTTGAACAGCTGAATAGTCTCAGCGTGATTTAGTGCATGGGGTTGTTTGTCTATGCCTTCTTATGTCACCATTCAGACTGACTGGAGATTTGTTTATGGTGGAAAGTGGGAGGGGCCAAGAGAAATGACAGACAGCACAGCTGAGGGAGGCCAAGCCCAGAATTCAACTTTCATCACAGATGACGAGATCAATCTAATTAAATTTAGCTGCGGCTCAGGCTTTATGAGAAGGTGCGCACACACCACACAGTAGGCCTAACAAGCATTCAAGTTCATATGACAACAAACTAGATGAAAGTGTGCTGTTTACTCCAGTAAAGCGATGATGCCTAATATGGCACTGGTATACAATGCTGCAGGAATGAACATTGGTGCTTGGTAATGAACTCCCACAACACATCTGTTATTTCCTAACGAGTAACACATTTCATGAAAGTAAAACAAATACAATGATATGGGACAAAGCAAACAAGTTGTAAATGTGATTTTATACCAATAAACAAACTGCAATTGATTCCATAACATGTTAGCGCTCCACTTCATATCAAACAAAGTCACAGCTGCTGCAAATAAATACAATAAATTGATTGTATACCCATTTGTAAGTGTGTGAATGTGGAGGGGGATGTTCATTCATTGATCTAAAATCAGCTTATTCCCAAAAAGGGCCAGGATGAGGGTGGCATGAAACATTGATGTTGTGTACTTGGATGGGGACAGTAAAAAAACCTCCAAAGAAAGTAACCGCTATTATGCTTCTTCCTTTTAATGTCATCCTCGTGCATTGATGTTAATATGCAACACTCATTCAATGGTACACTTGTGCACATCCCAAACATGTGGTCCCATGTTTCATGAGGTGAAATAAAAGAACACAGAAATGTTCCATTAGCACAAAACGCTCATTTCTACCAAATGTTGCATAGAAATTTGTTTACCTCCCTTTTAGTGAGAATTTCTCCTTTGCCAAGAAAATCCATCCACCTGAAAGGTGTGGCATATCAAGAAGCTGATTAAATAAACAGCATGATTATTACACAGGTGCACCTTGTGCTGGCGACAATAAAAGGCTACTAAAATGTCCAGTTGTCACAACAAAATGCCACAGATGTGTGGTGACTGCAGGAATGCCCATCAGAGCTGTTGCCAGATAGGTGAATGTTAATTTCTCTACCATAAACTGCTTCCAACATCATCTTAGAGAATTTGGCAGTACATCCGACCAGTCTCAGAACCGCAGACCTCGTGTAATCATGACACCCCAGGACCTCCACATACGGCTTCTTCACCTGAGAGATCCTCTGGGACCAGCCACACAGACAGCTGATTAAATTGAGGAGCATTTCTGCCTGTAATAAAATCCTTTTGAGGGGAAAAACTCATTCTGATTGGCTGGGCCTGGCTCCCCAGTGGGTGGGCCTATGCCCACCCATGGCTGCACCCCTGCCCTGTCATGTGAACTCTATAGATTAGGGACTAAATAGCTGCACCATAGAGAGCATCCTGACTGGTTGCATCAATGCCTGGTATGGCAACTGCTCGGCCTCCAACCGCAAGACACTACAGATGGTAGTGTGTACGGCCAAGTACGTCACTGGGGCCAAGCTTTCTGCCATCCAGGACCTCTATACCAGGCAGTGACAGGGGGGGGGGGGGCCCTAAAAATTGTCAGACTCCAGCCACCCTAGTCGTAGACTTATCTCTGCTACCACACAACAAGCGGTACCGGAGCGCCAAGTCTAGATCCAAAAGGCTTATTAACAGCTTCTACCACCAAGCCATAAGACACAAGCTAATCAAATAAATGGCTACCCAGACTATTTGCATTGTCCACCCCTCTTTTACACATCTGCTACTCTGTTTATTATCAAAGCATAGTCACTTTACCCCTACTTACATGTACATATTACCTTGACTAACCTGTGCCCCAGTACATCGACTCTGTACCGGTAGCTCCTGTATATAGCCTCGCTACTGTTATTTTACTGCTGCTCTTAAATTATTTTTAACTTATCACTTATTTTTCTTAAAACTGCATTGTTGGTTAAGGGCTTATAAGTAAGCATTTCACTGTAAGACCTGTTGTAGTTCTACTCATTCTATTTCTATGTAGTTGCCACTTAATCCAGTGGCGGCGATACAGTGACCCAGTTCTGTCAGTGGAGTTGAACTCTGCGTTATCTGGACGTAGATAGCTGTGCAACAGAGTGACTGTGTACCGTTCCAGACAGGGCAGACACTCAAAACTAATAAAGCTATAGAAGGTAATGAGTGGTAAAACACCTCACAGCAAACATTTTTTTTAACTTTAAAAAACACACAAAAAAAAAATCAGGAGAGAAGTGATATAAAAATGGAACTCAAACCAATTGAGGAAAAAGGTCACGGTTTAAAAAAAATAAAGTGACACTGTCTAACAAATGTTGAGTCAGTAGCTTCACATAAGGCTACTGGTTTTATCATCATAATGTCCAAACTTATCCCTGGTGGTCAATGCGCAATATAAAAACAGCTGATGGAGGTGGGCTACATCAAAAATACACATTTTAGAGAGTAGCAAGACAATTGCAAAACCAGGTGTAATGCAGCAGAAACGCATACGGGTCATTCATTTAGTGCATGAAAAATATGTTCCATTAATGTCAAGATTTAAATTGACCACATCCCTAGGTGTGTGTCATGTGATGGCTGGGGTGAATACCAGGGTGTAGGGTAGCAAGTAATGTTACATGGGACATTTTGGCCAAGGGCTACATTCCCCAAAGTGCAAGGGGCTGGTTTTAGTATGTGACATCTGCCCACCCACTTCTCAGAGTAGGGATATAAGGAGTACCTTTAACCTATACAATATGAATCTAAGCAACCTTTAAAGTGAGACCTAAAAAATTAAAACGACATGACATTTTAAAATGAACTGTATCTCGGTTATGAAGAGAGAACGGGGGTCATTCCTTCATTGGACCCCTGCATCACTTGAGATAATAAATGTGGACAGAATGCATGGGTATAAAGTCCCAGCTAAATGCCGAGACAGTGCAGTCTTCCCCATGTATTCCTTTTTATTAAATAAATATATGATTATTTATCGAGATGTTAAACGGTCTCAGTGTAAAATTAAGACGACTAAACCCAGATATAAAGTATGTTTTTTAATTTAAATAAATAAGATCACCTTTGATAACTAACGATCACCAAAATACAAACTACACAGTCAGGAGAATCAAATTCAAAAAATGTCCCCAATGGGTCCCCATTGATTTTGTTACGTTTGAGTCACTCAAATTAGCGTAAGAACACAGGACATGGCAAAATGTGTAGAATTGCAGGAAATTAGCTTCAAAATATCAACAGTGTCTCTGCCGCCAAGTGGGACGCTAAAATTTCTGTCAGTGACAGCTCCATTAGCCACACTCCCACTACAAATCCAACTTTGCCACCGCTGCTGAAAAAAATACCAGGGGAAATAATGCAGGGAGAAGAGAATGGCTGAATTGGTGAGGGTTTGAACTGGCTGGCATTGTGGTGTGGCCAGTTTGCCATCATCTCTCCAGTGATTTGAATTTGCAATAGAATATGCTTTTCTGTTTACATTGTCAGCAAGCCTACTTTCTAAGCACCCTGGGAAGCCAATCACTTCTTTTTGGTGGCAACATAGTATGGGGATAGAAGCTTCCTCCAATTGTAAACACCAACTGTGAAAATAAAAATGTCAATATAAATAGCAAAAATGTATAAATGTGTGTGCAACTTTGCCCTTTGTTCACTGTCCAATGTGCTAGCTACAGGTTGATGCTGGGATGCAAAACCTAGCTACAGAGGGTCAATGAAAACTGTCAACAAACCAACATATGCCACACGGCTAAAAGGGTCTATCAAAACCTGCTAACGAATTGCATGTAATTTCGATCGATAGATGTTTTAATTGAGCTCACCACATAGCTAGATTTCGGTGTCACTACTCCCTGTCCCGCCATCTTGGACCGGCCCAAGCAGCCATGACTAGCTAGCTATCCAAACAGCTAACGCGTTTAGCTAACGTTAGTTAGCAGCCGTTGGAACATAGTGAAACCCCGTCTCGAGCTCTTCACAACCCAACACCAACTCCGGGGCACGAGAACGGCTCAAATTCATGCATACATTTTGCACGAGCCAGATACACAGTGCAGCAAGCAAACATACTTCCCTGGCACCATGGGACGTCTACTCCATAATAGAACGTTAAATCGCCATTAAAACAACGTAGCCTTCCTAAACGTTAGCTAGTACTCTGACCAAGTAAGGTCACTTTATCATACTCGGTAGATTTGGCTAGCTGGCTACAAAACGTTACCTAACGCTTACATCACAGTAATGATGTTATCTGTAAAAAGCCTAATTCTATATGTCCCTGACCATTGATTCTCTAACTAGCTAACATTCAGAATGAGCTGGCCAACTCCAGTCCAACAACGCACGTTCCACAAGCTAGTTAACGTTATCAAACTAGCAGGGGACTAGCTAGACATTTGCCAGCAGGCTAAATGTAAAGGTTAGCATGTTCGTCTTATCAATATAAATGACTAGCCCGCAAGTATGTACTTGATATGTTATATTACACAGCCAGCTGGCTAACGTTAATTAGCTAGCTTCTTCAGCTACCAGGCTTGTTAGCCATTTCTACTGCACCCAATACAAACCAGCTTGGTAGAAACATTTGATATGACAAGCCTTTGTTACTAACAAATCGCTAAGTTGACGAGTTAGATAAATGCAAGGCCACCCTAATAACGAAAATAGCCAGTTGGGTTACTAAAACGCGTTTATGCAATGGAAAAGCCGTTCATTTTCACTATTGGATTAACTAGCAAGGGAAAGAAGTCGGGTAGGAACCGTGCGTAGCCGCAGGGTCGCTCTGCGCACATCCTGTGATGGGTGTATGGAAAACCAGAGTCCGTGCGCTCACCTGAGAGTGGACTGGCTATGTTAGTTAGTTTAACATTGTTACACGTATTACTAGGTGGGCAAGAACGTAGAAGGTGCAAGTGTTGTAGTTCAAGGACCGGCTGGTCCCGTGTGTTTGCAACTTAGCGAGCTACCTTCAACAGTAAGGCCTTCGTTCTGGCGCCATCTTCATGAAGCCTCTGAAATCCAAACAGTGAGCTGCAAGCAAGAATACAACACAGGCGGTTCAGTATCACTTGCACTGCCGTGTAAATTGATTTAACGTATAAAAACGGCAAACGCGTGTACAGAATATTAAGAATACACCAGAGGTGTGTGAAGGGCTTTGACTCCGACCTGTCAATTCCGACCAAGCTGTCCCTCTCTTGGGCTGTCAACGTCGGAAAGTCCTCCTCGGTTTCACTGGCTTTTCCCGCCGCCATTTTCTTTTCCTCATCACCACCAGAAGCCGAGCCGAGACTCCGAGCAGCAGCGCAGGCAGCAACAGCGAGTGAGACTCCGCACGATTGCATGGAATCGCGACGAGAGGGCGAACGAAATACTCCACCAAATCAAAGAAGGGAAAACTAAAAATGTATTAAGATAGAATAAACTTTTCTCCACGATCAAAACGCAATTCAAAATGGTAAATCCTTTCAGGAAAACAAGTACCCCTCCAAAAAGTATTCGCGTCACATTTTAAGCGCCGTTTATGCAACTCATCAAATGTAATGCATGAAGTTCAATTCTTGCAGTTTGAAAATAGTATTATTTGACCATAAAATTCCCCACAGCCACCAGCTTAAAGTTGTTATAATTGTGTCACACAAGCAAGCGAACCCACGCGCCGCCGTAGTCACGCCTCTCCTACCTCTTCAGCCAATAGAAATGTCTGAATATCAGCATATGACATGAAGTTTTTTTTTTACCAATCTTCATTTATCTTTTTACAAACCACAGAAATCAATTATACATGTTCATTATTTCTCAAAATCAATAATGTATATATTGTATAGGTATTCAAATGTATTGATTTGTTTTGCAAAGTGCATAAATAACAATGTTAAATAACTACATGCAAACTGTCATATTACTAAATACATTTAAGAGTGATAACTGAGAAATTTGTGCAAATAACGTTGCAATGATGTGTGGAGGTAAGGACTTACACAGTCCTAATCAGAATTCTTACCTCCACACATCATTGCAACGTTTTATTTAGACATGCTTACCCATCAATAGCAAATAATACTTGTCAAAATTCTCACCCTGCAATGTTCACATCATAATAATCATCATCCCTGCCCAAGGCCCCACATTCCTATACATTTTTGTGGTTGATACCAATTTGATCTGTTTGCATTTTTGTTTTAATGTACTAGCTAGTGCTACTGTATTTATGTGCAGTATATTTAATGTGTTATGAATTACATTCTTACTTTTGTACATGTCTTGAAAATGAAATGTATAGCAATCATTCTTGTTGGTGTTTTTCCCCCCCAGCTGTGGACATTTTCAAAATACCCAGACTCATTTGGTAGACAAGACATATCCACCCAATGTAAAATCCTCAAATCTATTTATCCAAATAGCTTTTTTGATATATCATAAAACCCTTAACATATTACTTTATAAAATCTTACTATTTATTTTGATATCAATTGATTATATATAAGTTACAGTATTTGATGTAGATTGTAATTGCATTCAAATCAATTTAAATGTTCAAGGGATAAAGTGATAGCTATTTTGGGCAGAAATTGAATCTAATATGAGGGAAATCGAATCTTATTTTGTATGGAACATTTTTATGCTTCCAAATGAAATTGTCAACATTCTGCAACGTTTCAAAGAAAGAGCAAAGTGTTAAAATACTGATGTGGCAAAGCATCATTCTGTAGGCGGGGCCAGCAGAGGTTTATAAAGCTCAGGGGCGGGGCTTGCATACAGCGGACAACATCCTGATGTAATTTTCTCCAAAATGGCGGATCGCAAAGAAGGTTAGTGCTTTCCCATGTTTATGGATAAAATAATCTCGAATTATAACAATGAATCAGCTATACTATATATAGATAGTTCCAATATCAAGAAATCTAAACACTCAAATATTGCTATTCTTTCACCTGCGGCTTTTGACAGGGGGACTTTACTGACTAGATGGCTAGCTTTGTTGCTAGCAATTTAGCCTAATTTCTAAACAATGGCATGCAATCGCCCATCGACCCAAATACCAGGCATTGGCATTGTGAACCTATTTGTTTTTGTCACCCATGGCCTCTATCCCGACTATTGTAACGTTATCGCAGATATACACTTTATAGTAATGACGTGAACGTGATTACCAACTAAATAAGTATTCCAGTCATGTTTTAAATCAATATTCAACGAATTCATGTGTTTTTGTGAATTCTATCAATACTACTATGAAGTTACAGCAAATATTTAGATGCATGCATTGGAACTGTTTCTTGACTGTGAGGTAATTGGACTGAATTTGGACCTGAAACCTGCCCTAGGTTGCCTAGATTATATAAAAATCTGCCCTAGGTTGCCTAGATGATAGAAAAACCTGCCCTATGTTGCCTAGATGATAGAACAACCTGTCCTAGGTTGCCTAGGTGATATAAAGTGAAAGCAAAACAGTTTAAATTATTTGTATGTCTTTCCTTCATCCCAGATGACATCTTATCAGAAAAGGATGAGCCGGAGAGCGAGGATGAGACCTATGAGGTGGTGGACCTGACAGAGTACGCCCGGAGGCACCAATGGTGGAGCATGGTGTTTGGGAATAACTCTGGTCCCCTCGCAGAGAAATACTCTGTGACCACGCAGATTGCGATGGGAGGGGTCACTGGCTGGTATGCAACCCAAAGCAAAGGTGTATAGGCTAAATATGCTTATTATACAAATGTCTGGATTTTGGCCCCCGCGGAAACACATCAACACATTTCACTGATGAAATGCATGGTATGAGTCGGTGATGTAGTCAAGTCACTTAACCTTGAGTCCCTAGTAGAGGTCGACCGATTAATCGTAATGGCCGATTTCAAATTTTCATAACAATCGGTAATCTGCATTTTTGGACACCGATTATGGGCGATTACATTGCACTCCACAAGGAGACTGCGTGGCAGGCTGACTACCTGTTATGCGATTGCAGCAAGGAGCCATGGTAAGGTGCTATTTAGCATTAAACGTATCTTATAAAAAACAATCGATCTTAACATAATCACTACTTAACTACACATGGTTGGTGATATTACTAGGTTATCTAGCTTGTCCTGCATATAATCGATGCGGTGCCTGTTAATTTATCATTGAATCATAGCCTACTTTGCCAAATGGGTGATTTAACAAGCGCTTTTGCGAAAAAAGCACTGTCGTTGCACCAATGTGTACCTAACCATAAACATCAACGCCTTTCTTCAGGGTCAGGGTATATGCAGCAGTTTAGGCCGCCTGGCTCGTTGCGAACTGTGAAGACTATTTCTTCCTAACAAAGACAGCCAACTTTGCCAAACGGGGGATGATTTAACAAAAGCGCATTTGCGAGAAAAAAAAGCATAATCGTTGCACGAATGTAACTAACCATAAACATCAATGCCTTTCTTAAAAACTACACAGAAGTATATATTTTTAAACTTGCATATTTAGTTAAAATAAATTCATGTTAGCAGGCAATATTAAACTAGGGAAATTGTGTCACTTCTCTTGCGTTCATTGCACGCAGAGTCAGGGTACATGCAACAGTTTGGGCCGCCTGGTTCATTGCGAACTAATTTGCCATAATTTTACGTAATTGAAGGTTGTGCAATGTAACAGGAATATTTAGACTTATGGATGCCACCCGTTAGATAAAATACGGAACGGTTCCGTATTTCACTGAAATAATACATGTTTTATTTTTAGAAATTATAGTTACCGGATTTGACCATATTAATGACCTAAGGCTTGTATTTCTGTGTGTTATTATGTTATCATTAAGTCTATGATTTGATATTTGATAGAGCAGTCTGACTGAGCTGTGGAAGGCAGCAGCAGGCTTATAAGCATTCATTCAAACAGCACTTTCGTGCGTTTGCCAGCAGCTCATCGCAATGCTTCAAGTATTGAGCTGTTTATGACTTCAAGCCTATTAACTCCAGAAATTAGGTTGCTGTAACCGATGTGAAATGACTAGCTAGTTAGCAGGGTGCGCGCTAATAGAGTTTCAAACATCACTCGCTCTGAGACTTGGAGTAGTTGTTCCACTTGCCCTGCAGGGGCCGCGGCTTTTGTGGAGCGATGGTTAATGATGCTTCGAGGGTGGCTGTTGTCGATGTGTTCCTGGTTCGAGCCCAGGTAGGAGCGAGGAGAGCTATACTGTTACACTGGCAATACTAAAGTGCCTATAAGAACATCCAATAGTCAAAGGTATATGAAATACAAATGGTATAGAGAGAAATAGTCCTATAATTCCTATAATAACTACAACCTAAAACTTCTTACCTGGGAATATTGAAGACTAATGCTAAAAGGAACCACCAGCTTTCATATGTTCTGAGCAAGGAACTTAAATGTTAGCTTTGGCACATATTGCACAACACTTTGTTTTTGCATTATTTAAACCAAATTGAACATGTTTCATTATTTATTTGAGGCTAAATAGATTTTATTGATGTATTATATAAAGTTAAAGTAAGTGTTCATTTAGTATTGTTGTAATTGTCATTATTACAAATAAATAAATAAAAATTGGCAGATTAATCGGTATGGTCTTTTTTGGGTCCTCCAATAATCGGTATCAACATTGAAAAATCATAATCGGTCAACCTCTAGTCCCTAGTGTTCCAGTCCGAGTCCTTTATTCCCAAGTCGAGTCACAAGTCCCTTGGTAGTGCTAAAAGCTGTGGTCCAACCATTTAAAAATCTAAATTCTCTCCAACTGCTGGTACATTTTAAGGATATATCTAACATTTGCTGTTGTAGCTAGTAGGCCCCATATTTTAAATTATGCATCAGAGAGATTTTCTGACAACAAAGTCACTTCTGGTCCAGTCTGAGTTGAGCCATGAAAATTGAGACTTGAGTCAAGTCTGAGTCCTGGACTCGAGTACTACAGCACTGCTATCGGTCACTCCTCTCTCTCACATTCAGGTGTGCAGGATACTTGTTCCAGAGAGTAGGGAAGATAGCTGCAACTGCCATAGGTGGAGGGTTCCTGTTATTACAGGTAAGAGATGCATCATATTTGTATTGAGTCAACGCTGGGTAGATAATACATAATACACATCTCTATTCCATTTTTAAAAGTTTATTTAACTAGGCAAGTCCGTTAAGAACAAATTCTTATTTACAATGACGGCCTACCCCGTCCAAATCCTAATCTGCAAGACGCTGGGCCAATTGTGCGCTGCCCTATTGGACTCCCAATCACTGCCAGTTGTGATACAGCCTGGAAACTAATCAGGGTCTATAGTGACGCCTCTAGCACTGAGATGCAGTGCCTTAGTTTACATCAACTAAGGCGCCACTCGGGAACACCAATGACATCACATGTTACAACGTGAACGGAGGGCCACTTCACATGCAACCCAACAATCCTCACTCATTTTCCTTTCTGCACCTTCTCCTGCAGATAGCGAATCACAGTGGCTACGTGCAGGTGGACTGGAAGAAAGTGGAGAAGGACGTGAACAAAGCAAAGAAACACCTGAAGAAGAGAACCAAGCAAGCAGCCCCTGAAATTAACTCCTTCTTCGAGGAGGTAAAGGTATTAATTACACTGCCTGACTAATCATAACTTTATGGTAGGCTATTGTGCCTATAGTATTGTGTGATTCTAAAAGGTGAACATGTCTGAGATGTTTGGTCCTTTACTGTTCATTTATTCTGTGAGACCAACACTGGTACCTGGGTGTGGGAGCTGCTTTTTGATTCAATTGGATTGCCAGTCCGCTTGAATCTCAGTGCCTTGCATTGCATGTACTTATGAGGGGAAAAAGGTATACTTAATTACATATTTGGGGGGAAATAGCTAAGTTCATAAATACCTGAGTCATCCGCAGCCATTTGATGGACTAATAATGCAGCAACATCGCCCTCTAGCGAACTCACACTGTAAAAGCACATTTCTGGATTTATCACAAGTAGAAACTAAAGTATACCCTGCGTATAAGAATCTTATTTTTCCCCAGCAGAAACTAAAGTATACCCTGCGTATAACAATCTTATTTTTCCATCTATTATCACTTATAACCCTTCAGTTATTGGAGGTGACCTCTCACAGCCTGCTTGTTTCCTCTCCTCCTTCCCCTCTCTGCAGGCCACAGAGTTTGTCAAGAAGAACATTGTCCTGTCTAGCGGGTTTGTGGGTGGATTCCTCCTGGGCTTGGCCTCCTAATGGCGTCGGGGCCAATTCACGACTGAGGAAGTCGTTACATAGGAAGAAGGAAGCTGTCATTACTGTGAACTGAATCTCCACACAGGATGTTGTCATTAACTGTGAATCGTTGTCTTTCTCCCAGCACGGAACTAGTCATGAAACGGGTTTGGGAGGAGGCTGAACATGTGAAGCTGCCACTTTATGTCCCCCTGGCTGGTCTCTTCCGTTACTGCACAACTGATCAGAGTCTAGCTTGTCCACCCTCTTTTTATTCTATTTATCTGGTGGTTTCTGATCCAGGATCAGTTGTTTGGGCCTGTTGAATATGACATTTTATACTTCATATTCATAATCCGCACTACCCCCAACATCAATGTATGTGAAAATGTCACGTTTCTATTATATATATATA
Source organism: Oncorhynchus gorbuscha (assembly GCF_021184085.1). Lineage (NCBI taxonomy): Eukaryota > Metazoa > Chordata > Actinopteri > Salmoniformes > Salmonidae > Oncorhynchus > Oncorhynchus gorbuscha. The sequence goes on from NC_060193.1 coordinate 58,355,442, forward strand.
TTTGTTCACCGTCATATGGTGTGTATCATGTGATTTGAATCAATTAGTGAACAATGCCTACTCATAATTAGTTGAAATCACGATGCACACCAGATGATGCCATTAGAAAAACTAATTTTGACTTCAAAACATAGAAACATGGCATTTTCACATATGTTGATGTTAGGGTAGTTCTGGAGATGATGAATACAATGTTGAAAATGTTAGAAATGTTACTTTAAGTGCACAACGCGACACCTCTTGATATACTACTAATATACTGTACCACACACTGGACATAGGATTCCTTGGCCCCTGTCTATCTGGTGCCCTCTTTTACCTGGAATAACAGGTCTAGGATCAGGAATGTGTCCCAAATGCCCATAGTGCACTACATTTGACCAGAGCCCTATGTAGGAAATTAGGGTGCCATTTGGGACACAAGCCAGCTCTGTAATGTACTGTAGGTATATCAGTGTGCAGGTTAGCGTTTTTCATAAGGAATATTTTTCTGGGGGCAGCTCTGCAGAATGGTCACTAGCTGGCACAGCCACAAAATCTGATTTTAAATCTAACTGTTAACCCTAATGCCTAACCTTAAATTTAGACCAAAAAGTTTAATGTAGTTTTCATGAATTTTTACAATATAGCCAATTCTGACTTTGCAGCTGGCCTATCCGGCGGATTTGCTTAGTTCTGCCTCCAGGACAAGACTCATTCCAAAACATGTGAACCTGCTATCAGTGTAGTCATAGGAAAACATGTGATTTAGTCATGTGTAGAATATACTATCAGTTTTATAGATAGAAGGAAATGTACAGTGTAAAGTCAGTGTTCAGTTGCTTATGAGTTGTTCCATATTGTGTCTTTAACTATTTAAATATTACGTGTCAGGAGTATGATTTTCCATTAGTTTCTGTACTTCACCAAGTGCACATTAACTTCTTACTGCCGTTAACCTCCATATGTTCTGACCTCCTGAGTGCTATTTTGAAATCTTGATAACCAACCAACCATAACTATAGATTTGTCTTATGATTCTGTTTTGTCAAATAAAGTTGCCTGATTTTTGTTGGTTAGCAATGTTAACAGTTGTGTGTGTGTGGTCACTGGACTGCATGGCAGACATGCATACAATCAGGGCTTGGAATGTACACTGAGTGGATTAACAGTCTATCTTGACACGTTTAACTTCTCAACAATATATTTATTTTGATTATTAAAGCCAGCATGACTTTCAGATTTCAGTAGCTCTATGGCTGCCTTTACACAGGAAACCCAACTCCGATCTTTTGCCAAATTATTGGTATTTTGGCCGATCAGGTCAGATTTTTTGCCAGTAATTTCGGCAAAAGATTAGAATTGGGCTGCCTGTCTTAAGTGTAGTCTATGAGTTCCGGTAATGCAAATGTCCAGATTTTATGATGTGAATAGAAATGGATGTGTCAGCATGGAGGATGGGTTTGTAATAACCACCATGCATGTCACAGCAACAATGAATGAGCATTGTCACAATACTAAGATATTTCACCACTATGTCTCTGTATTCATCTTCACTGTGAGATCTGCTTTTGAAAGGTACTGCATGTAGACAGTGACAAAGGAAGATACTCACCAAATCAATCTAAAATAAGTACTAATTGTCAATTACCTCTGTCACAGAGTACAATATCAATTAATTAAAAAAACATGTTTTTGTTTATATTAAATGCACATTGAATTGGGGTTTAGTCCTGATAGGCTTTCTGTAGCTTGGGATTTAGTCCTGATAGGCTTTCTGTAGCGTGGGGTTTAGTCCTGATAGGCTTTCTGTAGTGTGGGATTTAGTCCTGATATGCTTTCTGTAGCTTGGGATTTAGTCCTGATAGGCTTTCTGTAGCTAGGGAGTTAGTCCTGATAGGCTTTCTGTAGTTTGGGGTTTAGTCCTGATAGGCTTTCTGTAGAGTGGGGTTTAGTCCTGATAGGCTTTCTGTAGCTTGGGGTTTAGTCCTGATAGGCTTTCTGTAGCTAGGGATTTAGTCCTGATAGGCTTTCTGTAGCTAGGGATTTAGTCCTGATAGGCTTTCTGTAGCTTGGGATTTAGTCCTGATAGGCTTTCTGTAGCTTGGGATTTAGTCCTGATAGGCTTTCTGTAGCGTGGGGTTTAGTCCTGATAGGCTTTCTGTAGTTTGGGATTTAGTCCTGATAGGCTTTCTGTAGCTAGGGATTTAGTCCTGATAGGCTTTCTGTAGCTAGGGATTTAGTCCTGATAGGCTTTCTGTAGCTTGGGGTTTAGTCCTGATAGGTGTTCTGTAGCTTGGGGTTTAGTCCTGATAGGCTTTCTGTAGCTTGGGATTTAGTCCTGATAGGCTTTCTGTAGCTAGGGGTTTAGTCCTGATAGGCTTTCAGTGGCTTGGGATTTAGTCCTGATAGGCTTTCTGTAGCTTGGGATTTAGTCCTGATAGGCTTTCTGTAGCGTGGGGTTTAGTCCTGATATGCTTTCTGTAGCTTGGGATTTAGTCCTGATAGGCTTTCTGTAGCTTGGGATTTAGTCCTGATAGGCTTTCTGTAGCTTGGGATTTAGTCCTGATAGGCTTTCTGTAGCGTGGGGTTTAGTCCTGATAGGCTTTCTGTAGCTTGGGATTTAGTCCTGATAGGCTTTCTGTAGCTTGGGGTTTAGTCCTGATAGGCTTTCTGTAGCTTGGGGTTTAGTCCTGATAGGCTTTCTGTAGCTTGGAATTTAGTCCTGATAGGCTTTCTGTAGTTTGGGGTTTAGTCCTGATAGGCTTTCTGTAGCTTGGGATTTAGTCCTGATAGGCTTTCTGTAGCTTGGGATTTAGTCCTGATAGGCTTTCAGTAGCTTGGGATTTAGTCCTGATAGGCTTTCTGTAGCTTGGGGTTTAGTCCGGATAGGCTTTCTGTAGCTTGGGGTTTAGTCCTGATAGGCTTTCTGTAGCTTGGGGTTTAGTCCTGATATGCTTTCTGTATCTTGGGGTTTAGTCCTGATAGGCTTTCTGTAGCTAGGGGTTTAGTCCTGATAGGCTTTCTGTAGGGATTTAGTCCTGATAGGCTTTCTGTAGCTAGGGGTTTAGTCCTGATAGGATTTCTGTAGCTAGGGATTTAGTTCTGGGATTTATAAAGTACTCTTTGTCAATTGACCTTTCAAATAAAATTGTATTGATTTATTGTAATTTCATAATGACCTGTCAGAGGCATATTGATTTGTGTAAATAATGACTTCAATGTCTATTGAGCTGAATGAAGCTGAAAACAGAGGCAGCCATGATGTCACCTCACCAGAGTGCCTCTCTCTACTGTGTGTTACTGTAGCTGCCAGCACCACACTACCACTGTTGCTATGGAAACTGCTCTTTTTCTCCTTCTCTCTTCCGCTTGCTCTCTTGTGTGGTGTGGCCTTCCCTCTTTTCCACTCTCTTTCTCGCTGCCTTTCTCTCGTTCTCTCTCTCTGTTTCTCTCGCTTTCTCTTTCTAGTCCTGCCTTTTTCTTTGTTTTTACCTCTATCTATCTGTGAGTGTGCCCATGTGTAATGGTATAGGTAGAGGGGGATATTAGAATGGGGGGAATGAGATGAGGCCCACTCTCCACCATCCGATGACCACATCACCAACCAATCGGATCATCAATAGCCCCCAATAGATCCAACCAATAGTAGGGTAAAGCCAGAGTATAAGCGCTATGGAAACTGCAAGGGATGTTTTATAATAGCAGCTCGCCCTAGTGGCACCAGATACCGGTACACCTCAGTCAGGCTGTTCAAAGCAATTGTGTTATTAATCCATTGATCGTAATATAAGGGCTGGAACTTCATACTTAAACCTCCTTATATCTCCTTTATCTGCACTGATCTGAAGAAAAAAATAGGAAAGGCTAATTCGATATGGTGCATGCATATACTAGGTACTGGCTTTCACCAGTTACTTCATATTAGTAGAGGAGAGACAGGAAACAAATTATTTTATTGAGATACAACCTAATCCATGCCTTCAGGCAGCTGGCTCCAAAGGGTCCACGCCATACAATAGTTAACTCTGTCACAATCAGTTTGTTGAGAGCTGTCATTAGTATGGTTATGCAATACCCTCTCTGTGGTACTAGTCAGTGGACAAAGTCAGAGATGAAATGTCAATGCATGTTAGAATAGCAATGTTCATTATTCATAGTACAATAATTCATAGTAATTAGTACAGTGAGAAGCTGCCTTTTTATACGAAGCATGGGTTATTAAACAACTGATAGATAGAGACCATTTTAGGCCTATCACACAAATTATTCATGAGAGAAAATTGAAAATGTATCAAATGGGACCATTTCTCCCTGAGTTGGAGTGAAATTGTCATCATAATGCTAGCCTGGGTAGACTGAAATGTTTGTTTCTGAAGGAAGATTCTGTGTGAAAATACATGTATTTCTTATGTATTTGGGGTATAATACAGAGCCTATGACTAGTGGGTCTTGGATGTTATCATATTATTCCTGCATTGCATCTAGATTTGGAGTTCATTATCATATAATTAGGAATTAGAATACTAGAATGGATATGAACCTTCTTATGATGGCAGTGAGGTCAGCCATTTTGGTCAGGGAGTTGGTCAACCATGGTTTGCCAGTGCTGTTGTAAGATATTGTGTAAAATAATGAATTTGAAGAAAACTGTATAATTATATGACTATATTTAAGGTTGACAATAATTATATTACACAATTTCAGATATATCATGTGGCTTACTTTTATTTCCCTCCATAAATAAGTAAAATCAGAATAGACATTAATTCCAATTAGACTGGTTGGGATTTCTCCCTGGCTGCCATTTCACCCCATTCTGGAACTTTTAGGGTTTATGACATAACCCCTCTGGTCATTGAATAAGATCTCTTTTTTTCCTGTATGACCACCTCAAGGGGGCAGTGTCAACCAATCCAGAGTGACTCACTCACCTGTGACGTTGTGACCGAATAATACAAATGCATTGGCGCAAGTGTGTCAACAATGTGGCCCAGGGATCAGTCAAAAGCAAAGCAGTGCATTCACTGCCATTAAGCCAATGAATTACCAGGTATTTACTGAAAAGGTAGGTGGTAGAATGGTAGTTCTATTGCAATAACCTATGACTTAGGCTACATGGTTGTTTCTTTGGGATTCAATAGTACAAGAACCGCTAGGCACCTTATTTGAATGTTTTAATAACCCATCCCCTCTTCGCAGGACACATATCTTCTTACAGCTTTTCTGCTACAAATACACTTTTATTACAACAAGTTAGCAATTTTGTTTCATTCTTATCAGACAGCATCTGATGCAACTCCGCCGACAGAACCAGCCCCTCCCTGTAAGCACTAGGCTGCTGGCTACGTTCAGCAGAGAGGCGAATGTGACGGACCCAAGATGTGGCTGTGACATGACTATGTCTAACAGGTCTAATATCTGTCAGGTCTCTGATCACCTATTATTAGAAAGTATCTCTGGATGCACACCTGCACAACAGACATCACTTCAAATCTCATCTCCTGCCCAGAGTGTAGAATGCATAGGCCCATTTATGAGCAAAATAATGTCCAGCCAATGTGAGGCCATCACTTGCAGGAATCTGGTTGTACTTGCTTTTTTAATGCATGGCAACAAGGGCTTATAGAAATAGGGCATTTGCTAATATATAAAAAAATGTTCATATATTTCCAATAGTCAACTCCTGTGTTTCCAATGCTGCTATGGATGCTGGTCCTTTTTTGATACCCTTATTTATAGACGTGCAATATTGGTCCGGACAAATCTGTATCAGATGGAAAGTAATAATTCATACACAATACACGATAAATATTATTGCGAGGGCAGTGAAAGGATTGTGGAAACGCCGACGTAAGTTGATGGGTTTGATGTTGTCAACGCGTGCGCGCGGTGCATTGAATGCGACCGTGGATTGGTGGAATGGGGAGTGTGAAACCGATTAGGAAACTGCGCCTTGGGGGACTTGGAGGGTGGCGCCCTGAACGTCATGTTGGCTCAAGTGGCATTGGAATTAGCAAAGAGTCTGAGCGCGCCTACGAAGCCATTATGGCTCTCCACACACCAGTATCATAACCTAGAGAGGGAGGAGTCTTCCATTTCTGGAAGCCGGAGGAGCAGCATCCGAGACAGCGTAAAAATTGGAGTAACGGTGCTCGAAGGAGACTGGAATACGAAATAATATCATTTTATTTTCAACATATCAACGAAATATACATGGATGCACATTTTACGAGATTAACATGAAGGTCTTTGATTTAAGATCAGGTAGCTGCAACCTTGTTTTGCATGTGCGGTAATATTCCAAGACATATGTGATACATTGGGTGTGCTCAGCGCGATAACGGCGCTAGCAAGCTATTTCAAACGGTAAAATAAATCCAGATTGCTAGGAGATAGCCAACCATTTTATAGTTAGCCAGCTGTCTTGCGGGGGAGCAAGCTGCCTACTCGGGCAGAGGCATCTGGTAGGCATTAGCCGAAAATACAATCTCGGGGCGTGCAAAGAGGTGTGTTTTGTGCAAACGGTTGATAAATCCCGCGTCCTCGGTTCTGGTCGTGGGATTAACCAGCCGGGAGAGACGGAGAAGGTGGGGCCGAGGAGTGTCAAAAACGGTCGAGCTAAACCCAGCGCATGTAGCTTGGCGCTCTAGCTAGCGGGCTAACATTACCTCTCCATCGGTTTTCCATTTGGGGATTTCATTTAGGAAACTAGAATTATTCGACCATTGCTGGGGTATTCCGTGGCAGTTACCCCTCTCTCCCAACGAGGATCAGTCAGAGCTGTACACTTGAGGCCATTGGCTTCTCTACAAATAATACCGTGTGGGGCGAATTTCACGGGGGGTAGCGTCCCCGTTTGTCTTGGACCATGGCGGACGACGACGTGCTTTTCGAGGATGTCTACGAGCTGTGCGAGGTGATTGGGAAGTAAGTGTCAGCATATGTTTATGAACTGAACAATGATAATAAATGAAACCTCTTGTTTGCATTGAGTGCATTGTATTGCGTGTCTGCCTGCCTGTTTTTTCTGTATGGAAGCAATTGTCTTACAAATATAAATTGCCACCACCATCATGACAGCTGTTTTACTTGGCCTACTTGTAGGTGAGTTGGTCATACAAAACCTCACACTACCCATCTATTGTCAGGCCTATGTAAAATCACTTCCACAGCAACTGGTTCAATAAGCATATAACACGATTGCATGAACTGTTCAATATATGGGAAACCAGTTAGGCCTACTGACTTGTTAGTTTGATTGGGTGAGGCCCAATAATGTATGGTGAAGCCCCTGTTTAGTTCAAGAGCCGAGTGCATTGTTTTATCTGGGCGGGATATCTTCATTTAACATGGCAGGAGAGCATATATCTGTTCAAAACGAAAGTTCATTGGCTCACACATTCAAAACATTTCTCAATCGATATCATTTTCATTCATGTTTTGTGCATCCATTCAACTTTGTCAGACACATTATTTTGACGAGGCGGTACTGGGCGACAGGTAGCCTAGCGGTTAGATCATTGGGCCAGTAATGGAAAGGTCACTGGTTCCTTCCAATACCCGAGCCGACAAGGTGGGAAATCTGACAATGTGCCCTTGAGCAAGGCACTTAACCCTAATTTGCTCCAGGGGTGTTGTACTACTATGGTTGACCCTGTAAAACAACACATTTCATGGCACCTGTCTGGTGTATATGACTAACATATTATTTTACTACACATGGGCATAGTGACTCAATTGTGGTTTGGAGGCGCTATGTTTTAAAAGCTGGGCCATTCATAGTTTTGGGTTGAAATGTAAACTTGTTTGGCTACTACAACTAGGTCTATAATGATCTCTACAAGTACTACTGTCAACACCACTACACTCTTCTCTCAGATTCAGATGCAGGGTAATTATAGTCAATCATTTAGTATCATTGGCCATTTGGAACAAGACACAGGCTGCAGATTGTCATTGCGATGACATCACACACTACTTCTTGATCCTACTTTAAGAGAAGGAGCATAGGCTCCTGGGGAGGATGGAACTTCAACAGAATAGTCACATTCAGTGTTTTGGGTAGACTGCTGTGTTCTATGGCTGCACCGGTGTTCTGATATCATCATGCACTGCTAGTCATTGTCCCTGCCCTGTCAATTGTAGACCAGTCTATTGATCCCCACCAACCAGAGGTGGCCAATCCTATTGTTGATGGACTTTTAAACATTGCACACACAGTTAATGATCACGTTTATCCCTGATCTATTTAGCCCGGATTTTGTCTTCCAAAGAGATTTAGGAGGCAACCTCATTTTACCCTGGATTGACAATTAGTCTAAAATCTAAAGTAGCGACTCTGGGTTTAGGCCAAAACCCAGTTCAGTAAAACCCAGTTATCAGGTTTCAAGAATAAGTGAACAAATGTTTAAAACATTCCCAGTTCCAACACTGAGATAATTGATAGCAGTTCAGTTTTTTATCTGTTTCACACTATAAACATTGATTTATAAAGCACATAAATCCTGACATGCATTAGTGCAGGAAGAAGGTGGTTGTTGATTGAAGAGGGCCTCTTCTATTTGGTGCAGGCCTCGTTTGCCCTCACATAGCTTACAACAATGTCATTTTCACAGATTAGTCTGGAAACCCAGATGTAAATGTATTGAAACTACCACCCACTCCAACCAATACCCCCTTACCCCGCATGTCTATTGTTGTGGCTGATGATCACACCCGTTCATATGAAGACTGGGCAGGCAGGCTCTTGGTGCTGGCCAAGCTCCCCTCCCCCTCTATGCTCAATTCGATAGCCGTGGATCCATTAGGGTCCAGGCTGAGACACATGCTGATTGCTCTTCAGCCCCTCAGGCTCTACTCTTTGTTTGGGGAGCTCTCTGCTTCGGTTACCTCCTCACTCAGTGATGGATCTAGGATCTGGTCTACTTTACCCAGTCCTGGTGTTCGACGTCATGTGGTGGGTGACAATACTGGTCTCAGGACAGCTGGTAAATAAGTAGCCGCCCAGGGCCTACCTTGGTGCAGTAACGCAGAGAGGGCCTCTAGTCAGAGGAGCCTACACCATGACTATGTTATCACCATGATCAGAAAGGGCTTCATGGCCTCCTACCTTCCCCTTCCCAAAGTAATTTGTTCCTCCTTTCATCTTTCCTTTCTCACTCATAGTTGTCAGGGCACAAGGGCGTCTGTCACCAAAACAGCTACACTTATTTATTTCATTGTACATCACCAGGTTCTGTTTAGTGAAGCAAATATTTTCCAATAAACTTGATTTATGTCCCAGCTTTGTGAAAGAAAGCCGAACAAAAAGCACGATTCCAAATCAATCCTCTCCACCAGCGAAGCAGCCTAGTTTCTGACAGTGAAGCGATTGTCAGACAAAAGCACTGAGTACCAGCCAGTGTCTTTTGGGTAGAGAACTCTGCCAGCCTCTCCTTCAGAAAGCCGGGGATCATTTTCCTCAGCCCAGGATGTAGGGAGGGGATGCTGAGGAAGATCATTGGAGACAATAGAGGGTTTGAAATAGGATTGCCCCGAGGCTGGATATATAACTAATGTCAGCGGACTCCAGGGCTGACCTCCAATTTTTGTAAACCACACTCACTGTCAAGAAGAGCGAGGGAACCAACGAACAGAGGCTTAGAACAAGTCCTCTCCTGCTATCCCATGCTCCCTTTGGTTCACATTGGTTCAGATGTTTTCGTTCCCTTGGTAGTTCATGGAGTGTTCAATGAGCTGAAGACGTGCTGTTATCGCGGGTCAAGGGTCTGTATGGTCAGGGACGTCTAAAGCGGCGTTGACACGGCAACAAATGTTTGTCGCTTAGTAGGATGTGATTTTACAGCCAGTCATTTTTCTGTTTCGCTTCTAGTGTTGCCTATGCTTCCATGCATGGCTCTGAGAATCATTTCCATAAGTAACTAATATAGTCTAGGTGGGTTTTTACGAGATCTGTAGCCTTAAAAATAACTGTCAATGGAATACTCACTTCACACGTGGCCTGTAGCCCTCTGAGGAGGTTTGTGAACTATAACAAGACATTTTGTTCGAGAGACATTTGACTGACACTGTAGATCTGTGAATGATTGAAATGTTGTGGTGACACTTCCCAAAGTAGGTGTGATGTGCTACCGACAGAGGCTGAAACGGTGTAAATAGACATGTCAACCAGCGACATATGCAGGTGTTCGTGTTATCTGATGAGGGAATAGTTTCGGGCTAGTACACGCACACATCCAAACACCTCTGCTATAATTTGTCTAAGGTTGGTAGACAGTGGAGGTTTGGGGTTGGCGGAAGGCCTTTGGGACGACTGAGCCTTTGTTTCGGCTCAGTTCCTGAGCTGGAGGAGTGTTTTAATCTCTATGTTATTTCTACCTAATCTCATTTAAGAAACTGGGTGGTTTGAGCCCTGAATGCTGATTGACTGAAAGCGGTGGTATATCAGACCATATACCACGGGTATGACATTTATTTTTACTGCTCTAGTTACATTGGTAACCAGTTTATAATAGCAATATAGCACCTCTGGGGTTTGGCCAATATACCTCCACGTGGCGTCGTGCATTAGAACAGCCCTTAGTCGTGGTATATTGGCCAAATACCACACCTCCTTGGGCCTTATTGCTTAAATATAGCACTTGCTTCCAGATCTTGTTCAGTATCTCAACATTTAATGTATGAAAACCCCAGTACAGCATGTCTAAAGCATTTTCCAGGAAAAGGGATCCATTCTGAAGAATGAGAATGAGAGCTCCCATTTAGATACGCTCATCTCTTGTCTTTACTCACCAGTTGACCCTTGGTATTTTCCCCTTGTAAACATGTACGTCAGACCAATTATCCCCCACCACCACAAACACTTCTATTGTCGTCCCTGCCTGCACTCCCCTCTCTCTGATCCTGCTTGTGTAGGAGTCAAGGGAGATGACTGTGTGGTGGGTGACTGTGTGGTGGGTGACGGGGTGGTGGGTGGGAGGTGACTGGGGGGTGGGTGACGGGGTGGGTGACTGTGTGGGAGGTGATGGGGTGGGTGACTGTGTGGGAGGTGATGGGGTGGGTGACTGTGGGAGGTGACGGGGTGGGTGACTGTGGGAGGTGACGGGGTGGGTGACTGTGGGAGGTGACGGGGTGGGTGACTGTGGGAGGTGACGGGGTGGGTGACTGTGGGAGGTGACGGGGTGGGTGACTGTGTGGGAGGTGACGGGGTGGGTGACTGTGTGGGAGGTGATGGGGTGGGTGACTGGGGTGGGTGGTGACTGTGGGGTGGGTGACTGGGGTGGGTGGTGACTGTGGGGTGGGTGACGGGGTGGGTGACTGTGGGGTGGGTGACGGGGTGGGTGACTGTGTGGGAGGGACGGGGTGGGTGACTGTGTGGGAGGTGACGGGGTGGGTGACTGGCTGGTGGGTGATGGGGTGGGTGACTGGGGTGGGTGGTGACTGTGTGGGGGGTGACTGTGGGGTGGGTGGTGACTGGTGGGAGGTGACTGGGTGACTGGTGGGGGTGACTGGGTGGGTGACTGGCTGGTGGGTGATGGGGTGGGTGACTGTGGGGTGGGTGGTGACTGGGTGGGAGGTGACGGGGTGGGTGACTGTGGGAGGTGACGGGGAGGGTTACTGGGTGGCTGGTGGGTGATGGGGTGGGTGGTGATGGGGTGGGTGACTGGGGTGGGTGGTGACTGTGTGGGGGGTGACTGTGGGGTGGGTGGTGACTGTGTGGGAGGTGACAGGGTGGGTGACTGTGTGGGAGGTGACTTGGTGGGTGACTGGGTGATGGGGTGGGTGACTGTGGGGTGGGTGGTGACTGACTGGTGGGAGGTGACGGGGTGGGTGACTGTGGGAGGTGACTGACTGTGGGGGTGACTGTGTGGGTGACTGTGGGAGGTGACTGGGTGTGTGACTGTGTGGGAGGTGACGGGGTGTGTGACTGTGTGGGAGGTGACTGGGTGTGTGACTGTGTGGGAGGTGACGGGGTGTGTGACTGTGTGGGAGGTGACGGGGTGGGTGACTGTGTGGGAGGTGACTGGGTGGGTTACTGTGGGAGGGGACTGTGTGGGAGGTGACTGGGTGGGTGGGGAGGATTGCCAGTAGGGTCATGCTCTGAGGATGACCTGCAACCTGCTAGTTGACTACTAAGTTAATTGTTCTCTGAGGTGTAGCTTACTGTACGCTTAGCTGAATGGGGTGTTCAGTCTCACTATCTAGAACATTCTGAATCGACCAGAATGGAACCCTTCCCCCTCTGGCTCTGTAGGAATCAAGTTCCTCCGGATCCATACACATTTGGCTGACAGCCAGTTAGTACCAGGCTCTCCTCCTTTAAGAAAGTAAAAAGGAGATGTGGAGGGACACCCTGTTGAGAGTATTGGTAGACATTACGAGTAACTCAGACCTATTGCTAAGCTATGTCTACTGCAATACCATTGATAGAAGCCTACTGGGGCTTTTGGAAGCGAACCTTTTTAAAATGTTATCTTCCAATTTAGTTTGAATCATTTCAGTAAAACCAAATGCACAATCAGGATAAACAGATTCAACAAAGCACAGTAGTCAAGGAGACACCCTGTACATGAGCAGTGAACTAAGGCCCACAGTAGTCAAGGAGACACCCTGTACATGAGCAGTGAACTAAGGCCCACAGTAGTCAAGGAGACACCCTGTACATGAGCAGTGAACTAAGGCCCACAGTAGTCAAGGAGACACCCTGTACATGAGCAGTGAACTAAGGCCCACAGTAGTCAAGGAGACACCCTGTACATGAGCAGTGAACTAAGGCCCACAGTAGTCAAGGAGACACCCTGTACATGAGCAGTGAACTAAGGCCCACAGTAGTCAAGGAGACACCCTGTACATGAGCAGTGAACTAAGGCCCACAGTAGTCAAGGAGACACCCTGTACATGAGCAGTGAACTAAGGCCCACAGTAGTCAAGGAGACACCCTGTACATGAGCAGTGAACTAAGGCCCACAGTAGTCAAGGAGACACCCTGTACATGAGCAGTGAACTAAGGCCCACAGTAGTCAAGGAGACACCCTGTACATGAGCAGTGAACTAAGGCCCACAGTAGTCAAGGAGACACCCTGTACATGAGCAGTGAACTAAGGCCCACAGTAGTCAAGGAGACACCCTGTACATGAGCAGTGAACTAAGGCCCACAGTAGTCAAGGAGACACCCTGTACATGAGCAGTGAACTAAGGCCCACAGTAGTCAAGGAGACACCCTGTACATGAGCAGTGAACTAAGGCCCATTGCCTATTCAGACATTCTTCTAACAAAAGATGGCACGAGGCCTTACTCTCCACTGCATCCTTATCTGAGGGAAGTAAAGCTCACGCAAACAGGTTATGCAATCCTACTTATTAGCCCATTGTGTGTGTTACATTTCAGTAAACACAATGACGTGCTCAGGCCGGGCATTTAAGCTCCAGTTGAAGGGGATGGGCGAGGCGTGGGTAATTTGAGACGTCTCTGCTCATAATGATTCTCTGCATGGGAATAGTAATGCAGACAAGTGCAACTGGAATCACACGCGGCTCTTCATTCTGGCTCTGGGGTACTCATTAGAGCCAGGAAGGATTGGAATATTGTCAGAATGGCTGGGAACTGGTGGAGTGATCAGTACTCTGACTCGCGTTGGCTCAGCTAATTAAACATCAACTCCTAGCCTACGTTTTAATGCTTTTGATCGCATTGAGCTCATTAAATGTAAGCATTTTAAAAAATGATTTGTTTGCAGTTTTTCTTAATTCATTCATAGCTCTACAAACAATACACACACTTGCGACACGTTAGGCTAACTACCATTTGTGCGTGTTTTATAGCCTCTAATGGGTTCTGAGCAACCATAACGCTCAGTACATTTGTTACTGATAGAACATACGAAGGCTAAGCTATCCCTGAACAAACATAACAAACCCTTCACCCTTCACCGTACTTTCCCGTACTGTGCATTTGTCTTGGGCCCAGTCATTCAGACCGTTTAGCCTACACCCTCATCTACAGGTCTACGATCTGTTCTCCCTCCCTCCAGCCTCAACCTCAGCCATTATGATGAGATGATGTAACTGACTCTAGGCATGCTGGCAAGAATCTCCTTCTGCCCACACCTCCCGAGGCACTTCTCAGAATTCTACATTCCCATCTAACTTTCTCTTCTCTCCTTGTTTCTTGTCCTCACTATTTCTCAGGAAGTGTGTGGTCAGCTCCTCACGGAGTGTGGACTCTGGGGAGTTTGGCCTGCCTGATTTATTCTTACAGATGGGTTTGTTGACTGCTTTGAGAACAGGGACTCGGAGGTGATATTGAATTTGGTCTCTGCTTGTCTAAGGGCTCCTGGGCCTCCAGACTGGTTATTTCCCAAAAAGTGCCCCATTTGTATTTATTTCATCCTAATTCCTTCCTCTCTTTACATCCCTATGTACTCTCACCTGCTTTCCTCTTTCCTTCGTTACACCTCCTTTCCTACCTACTTTCCCCTCTTGCATAACACCATCGTATTCTGAAAGGGATGGTGTAAGTTAAAGAAGCACGATGGTTGGGTGCATTTAACTGGTAGTTCAGCTCTGACTACATGAGTGTTTGGGGGTCCCACGTTCCTCCTCAGGCCCCCTACCCAACTGGAGTCTAGGAGAGAAGTGGAAATCTCTGCACTGAGACTGGCTTAATATCCTAGAGGTATTTCGGCCTGTGAATTTCAGATGCACTCCGGTACAGCAAGATGAATCCTAATGGCCCTCTATTAATATTCAAAAGGTTGTACTGTTCAAGTAACCAGTAAATTAAACCAAGCAAATATTTAGGGCTGTGTGATTTCTTCCACTTTCCTACCTCAAGACACTTTAGAAGCTTTCCGGTGCAATTAGTGTGTACACAGGTTTGGCATCCGGGGACGAGTTAACTGAACTCTGCCTCGTTGTTTTTAACACCATCATTGGACTGTAATCGGACTCTGACACGAAAGAGTTAAGTATGAGTCACATTCTTAGCCTACCTCAATGGAAGGCAACGTGTCCTTACTACTCACTAGGGGTGTGACAAATTGTCAATTGTGCTTAAGGGTTAAACTGCCATTTAAACATCAGTTTTTTAAAACCGGTTTTCCGTTAAAACGATAAGGGGAAAAAATCTTACAAATTTCACAATGCAGAATAATGCTCCCAATTCTGCCCGCTAGTGCCGGGCAATGACGTTGAATCTACCGCAGTCATATACCATTGAAAGCGCTACGGCGTGTTTGTATGTAAGGGTAAACTACAGCTTTTTAAACACCGACACGAAACCTTCTCTGGAGATGGTTTTGAAGCGCCACTGAACGGGAATTGTATTTGTAAAGGATCTGTGCTTCTGAATGGCAGCTAATATCCATCACTCGGCCACCAGAACTGTCAATCAAATAATATCAAGCTGCCTACCTACGAACAGATCACTCCTAAATAAAGTACTTTAAAGTTTGTTAAATACCGTGACATTTAGTAGACAGAAAACAAGACTGATTAGTTGCCGTACTTGTGAGAACAAACACTCGCATCTTTCATAGCGAGCTAGCGAGGGACGGAGAGAGATGGGAGGGGCACTGTATAGGCAGGTCAGCCACCAGGCAGACGGAGTCAGAACCGTCTACTAGGCCTATCTATCGGCAATCAAAAGCAGTATCTCGCAATAGAATGCTGTATTTTGCGACTTCTTGTAAAGCAGGGCCTATCCACAATGAATAGGCTAGGATATTCTACATGCAACAGACCGAAGAGTGAACACGCACTCGCACCATTAGCGAAGAGAAAGACTAGGTGAGCCAGCTGCACCGCGATTATCATTTTGTGGGAAATAAAACCTATTATTCCGTTTGGGGATTTTTTTTTACGTTAAGGATCCACATTTCGTTTAAACGTTCACACCTCTACTCATGACCCGTCTCGACCATTGGCTTTCTTCGGCTACTATGCTACCTCAAGTTCCTTCTCTCTCCCATTCTCTCTCGTTTCTCTCTAATGGCATTCTAGTTCCCATCCAAGGTAATGTGAGAAGGTGGCCAGGTGCTAACGGGTAATACTAACAGTGCAGGACCGTGCTGAACGTGGGAGGGGGCCCATGTTGTGAGCACAGCTGTGTCTATGTCATCAAAGCGTACCTACCCTCTCTCTCCTTTCTCACAGTCCTTTCCCGTGGAATGACACTCCTGCGTGTGATCGCTTGCCTTGGCGCCTTCCAGGGGTGGGGGGTTTGACAGGGTCAATTCCATTGGAACTCACTCAGTCTACATTTGACAACCAGGGAGATGAATTGCAATTCGATTCACAAATTCAAATTGGGCAGCTAGTCTATCATCTTCTGTGAGGATATTTGAATTCTTGAGCTTATTTAAGATGAAATTGACCTCAAACCCAACTGAGTTCACCTGGCTTTTGGCTCATCAGTGTCATGGAGATAATGGGAGTTTTATTGACATTTAGGCTGTGCAATACTAGTCCAGTCCAATACTACACCCATCCCCTGGTCTCTATTCCATACCACTTCAATGTTTGCAGACCTAGGTGTTAACTCTATGGTAGAATGAAATCAAAACCCATATGAAGGTTAGGTGTAGCCCACACCTTATTGCTTACAAGTACCCTATCCCTTCAGTCTGCATACACCATAGCAGGGCTTAGGGTGGAAGGGAACCAGTGTTACACCATAAGGAGGAACTAGGGGGGATGGAAACCAGTGTTACACTGTAGGGAGGAACTAGGGGGGGAAGGGAACCAGTGCTACACCTTAGGGAGGAGCTAGGGGGGAAGGGAACCAGTGTTACACCTTAGAAGGAACTAGGGGGAAGGGAACCAGTGTTACACCTTAGAAGGAGCTAGGGGAAGGGAACCAGTGTTACACCTTAGAAGGACCTAGGGGAAGGGAACCAGTGTTACACCTTAGGGAGGATCTAGGGGGATGGAAACCAGTGTTACACTGTAGGGAGGAACTAGGGGGAAGGGAACCAGTGTTACACCTTAGAAGGAGCTAGGGGGAAAGAAACCAGTGTTACACCTTAGAAGGAGCTAGGGGGAAGGGAACCAGTGTTACACCTTAGGGAGGAGCTAGTAGGAGGAGACCAGTGTTACACCTTAGGAGCTAGGGGGAAGGGAAGCAGTGTTACTCCTTAGGAAGGAGCTATGGGGGAAGGAAGCAGTGTTACTCCTTAGGGAGGAACTAGGGGGGAAGGGAAGCAGTGTTACTCCTTAGGAAGGAGCTATGGGGGAAGGGAAGCAGTGTTACTCCTTTGGAAGGAGCTACGGGGGAAGGAAGCAGTGTTACTCCTTTGGAAGGAGCTATGGGGGAAGGGAAGCAGTGTTACTCCTTTGGAAGGAGATATGGGGGAAGGGAAGCAGTGTTACTCCTTAGGGAGGAGCTAGGGGGGGGAAGGGAACCAGTGTTACTCCTTAGGGAGGATCTATGGGGGAAGGGAAGCAATGTTACTCCTTAGGGAGGAACTAAGTGGGGAAGGGAAGCAGTGTTACTCCTTAGGAAGGAGCTATGGGGGAAGGGAAGCAGTGTTACTCCTTAGGAAGGAGCTATGGGGGAAGGGAAGCAGTGTTACTCCTTAGGGAGGAGCTAGGGAGGGAAGGGAACCAGTGTTACTCCTTAGGGAGGAGCTAGGGTTGGGAAGGGAAGCAGTGTTACTCCTTTGGAAGGAGCTACGGGGGGAAGGGAAGCAGTGTTACTCCTTCGGGAGGAGCTAGGGGGGGGTGGAAGGGAACCAGTGTTACTCCTTAGGGAGGAGCTAGGGTTGGGAAGGGAAGCAGTGTTACTCCTTTGGAAGGAGCTATGGCGGGAAGGGAAGCAGTGTTACTCCTTTGGAAGGAGCTATGGGGGAAGGGAACCAGTGTTACACCTTAGGGAGGAGCTAGGGGTGAAGGGAAGCAGTGTTACTCCTTAGGGAGGAGCTAGGGGGGAACCAGTGTTACTCCTTAGGGAGGAGCTAGGGGGGAAGGGAAGCAGTTTTACTCATTAGGGAGGAGCTATGGGGGAAGGGAAGCAATGTTACTCCTTAGGGAGGAACTAAGTGGGGAAGGAAGCAGTGTTACTCCGTAGGGAGGAGCTAGGGGGAAGGGAACCAGTGTTACTCCTTTGGAAGGAGCTAGGGGGAAGGGAACCAGTGTTACTCCTTAGAGAGGAGCTAGGGGGAAGGGAAGCAGTGCTACTCCCTTGGAAGGAGCTATGGGGGAAGGGAAGCAGTGTTACTCCTTAGGGAGGAGCTAGGGGGAAGGGAAGCAGTTTTACTCATTAGGGAGGAGCTATGGGGGAAGGGAAGCAGTGTTACTCCTTTGGAAGGAGCTAGGGGGAAGGGAAGCAGTGTTACTCCGTAGGGAGGAGCTAGGGGGAAGGGAACCAGTGTTACTCCTTTGGAAAGAGCTAAGGGGGGGGGAAGGGAAGTAGTGCTATTCCCTTTGAAGGAGCTATGGGGGAAGGGATGCAGTGTTACTCCTTAGGAACGAGCTATGGGGGAAGGGAACCAGTGTTACTCCTTAGGGAGGAGCTAGGGGGGGGGGACCAGTGTTACTCCTTAGGGAGGAGCTAGGGGGGGGAAGGGAAGCAGTTTTACTCATTAGGGAGGAGTTATGGGGGAAGGGAAGCAGTGTTACTCCTTCGGAAGAAGCTAGGGGGGAAGGGAAGCAGTGTTACTCCTTAGGGAGGAACTAAGGGGAAAGGGAACCAGTGTTTCATTGTGGAGAGTAGCTAGGGCGGAAGGGAACCAGTGTTACTCCTTAGGGAGGAGCTAATGGGGGGAAGGGAAGCAGTGCTACTCCTTTGGAAGGAGCTATGGGGGAAGGGAAGCAGTGTTACTCCTTAGGCAGGAACTACGGGGGAAGGGAAGCAGTGTTACTCCTTTGGAAGGAGCTATGGGGGAAGGGAAGCAGTGTTACTCCTTTGGAAGGACCTATGGGGGAAGGGAAGCAGTGTTACTCCGTAGGGAGGAGCTAGGGGGAAGGGAACCAGTGGTACTCCTTAGGGAGGAGCTAGGGGGAAGGGAAGCAGTGCTACTCCTTTGAAGGAGCTATGGGGGAAGGGATGCAGTGTTACTCCTTAGGAAGGAGCTATGGGGGAAGGGAACCAGTGTTACTCCTTAGGGAGGAGCTAGGGGGAAGGGAACCAGTGTTACTCCTTAGGGAGGAGCTAGGGGGAAGGGAAGCAGTGTTACTCTTTAGGGAGGAGCTATGGGGGAAGGGAAGCAGTGTTACTCCTTAGGGGAGGAAGTAGGGGGAAGGGAAACAGTGTTACTCCTTTGGAAGGAGCTATGGGGAAGGGAACCAGTGTTACTCCTTAGGGAGGAGCTAGGGGGAAGGGAACCAGTGTTACTCCTTAGGGAGGAGCTATGGGGGAAGGGAAGCAGTGTTACTCTTTAGGGAGGAGCTATGGGGGAAGGGAAGCAGTGTTACTCCTTAGGGAGGAAGTAGGGGGAAGGGAAGCAGTGTTACTCCTTTGGAAGGAGCTATGGGGAAGGGAAGCAGTGATACTCCTTCGGAAGAAGCTATGGGGGAAGGGAAGCAGTGTTACTCCCTTGGAAGGACCTATGGGGGAAGGGAAGCAGTGTTACTCCTTAGGGAGGAGCTAGGGGGGAAGGGAACCAGTGTTACTCTTTAGGGATGAACTAGGGGGAAGGGAAGCAGTGTTACTCCTTAGAAAGGAGCTATGGGGGAAGGGAAGCAGTGTTACTCCTTAGGAATGAGCTATGGGGGAAGGGAAGCAGTCTTACTCCTTTGGAAGGAGCTATGGGGGAAGGGAAGCAGTGTTACTCCTTTGGAAGGAGCTATGGGGGAAGGAAGCAGTGTTACTCCTTAGGGAGGAACTAGGGGGGAAGGGAAGCAGTGTTACTCCTTAGGGAGGAACTAGGAGGGGGAAGGGAAGCAGTGTTACTCCTTAGGGAGGAGCTAGGGGGGGGGAAGCAGTGTTACTCCTTTGGAAGGAGCTATGGGGGAAGGGAAGCAAGGCTACTCCTTAGGGAGGAACTAGGGGGGAAGGAAAGCAGTGTTACTCCTTAGGAAGGAGATATGGGGGAAGGGAAGCAATGTTACTCCTTAGGGAGGAATTATGGGGTAAGGGAAGCAGTGTTACTCCTTAGGAACGAGCTATGGGGAAGGGAAGCAGTGTTACTCCTTCCTTAGGGAGTAACTAGGGGGGAAGGGAAGCAGTGTTACTCCTTAGGAAGGAGCTATGGGGGAAGGGAAGGCAGTGTTACTCCTTAGGGAGGAATTATGGGGGAAGGGAAGCAGTGTTACTCTCTTGGAAGGAGCTATGGGGGGAAGGGAAGTAGTGTTACTCCTTAGGAAGGAGCTATGGGGGAAGAGAAGCAGTGTTACTCCTTAGGAACGAGCTATGGGGGAAGGGAAGCAGTGTTACTCCTTAGGGAGGAACTAGGGGGAAGGGAAGCAGTGTTACTCTCTTGGAAGGAGCTAGGGGGGAAGGGAAGCAGTGTTACTCCTTAGGAAGGAGCTATGGGGGAAGGGAAGTAGTGTTACTCCTTAGGCAGGAACTACGGGGGAAGGGAAGCAGTGTTACTCCTTAGGAAGGAGCTATGGGGGAAGGGAAGCAATGTTACTCCTTAGGGAGGAACTAGGGGGGAAGGGAAGCAGTGTTACTCCTTTGGAAGGAGCTATGGGGAAGGGAAGTAGTGTTACTCCTTAGGCAGGAACTACGGGCGAAGGGAAGCAGTGTTACTCCTTAGGGAGGAGCTAGGGGGAAGGGGGAAGGAAGCAGTGTTACTCTTTAGGGAGGAGCTATGGGGGAAGGGAAGCAGTGTTACTCCTTAGGGAGGAAGTAGGGGGAAGGAAGCAGTGTTACTCCTTAGGAAGGAGATATGGGGGAAGGGAAGCAGTGTTACTCCTTAGGGAGGAATTATGGGGCTAGGGGGGAAGGGAAGCAGTGTTACTCCTTAGGAAGGAGCTATGGGGGAAGGGAAGCAGTTTTACTCCTTAGGAAGAAGCTATGGGGGAAGAGAAGCAGTGTTACTCCTTAGGAAGGAGCTATGGGGGAAGGGAAGCAGTGTTACTCCTTAGGGAGGAACTAGGGGGGAAGGGAAGCAGTGTTACTCTCTTGGAAGGAGCTATGGGGGGAAGGGAAGTAGTGTTACTCCTTAGGAAGGAGCTATGGGGGAAGGGAAGCAGTGTTACTCCTTAGGCAGGAACTACGGGGGAAGGAAGCAGTGTTACTCCTTAGGAAGGAGCTATGGGGGAAGGGAAGCAGTGTTACTCCTTAGGGAGGAACTAGGGGGAAGGAAGCAGTGTTACTCCTTTGGAAGGAGCTATGGGGGAAGGAAGCAGTGTTACTCCTTAGGGAGGCAGGAACTACGGGGCGAAGGGAAGCAGTGTTACTCCTTAGGGAGGAGCTAGGGGGCAGGGAAGCAGTGTTACTCTTTAGGGAGGAGCTATGGGGGAAGGGAAGCAGTGTTACTCCTTAGGGAGGAAGTAGGGGGGGGAAGGGAAGCAGTGTTACTCCTTTGGAAGGAGCTATGGGGAAGGGAAGCAGTGATACTCCTTCGGAAGAAGCTATGGGGGAAGGGAAGCAGTGTTACTCCCTTGGAAGGACCTATGGGGGAAGGGAAGCAGTGTTACTCCTTAGGGAGGAGCTAGGGGGGAAGGGAACCAGTGTTACTCTTTAGGGATGAACTAGGGGGAATGGGGGGGAAGCAGTGTTACTCCTTAGAAAGGAGCTATGGGGGAAGGGAAGCAGTGTTACTCCTTAGGAATGAGCTATGGGGGGAAGGGAAGCAGTCTTACTCCTTTGGAAGGAGCTATGGGGGAAGGGAAGCAGTGTTACTCCTTTGGAAGGAGCTATGGGGGAAGGGAAGCAGTGTTACTCCTTAGGGAGGAACTAGGGGGAAGGGAAGCAGTGTTACTCCTTAGGGAGGAACTAGGGGGGGGAAGGGAAGCAGTGTTACTCCTTAGGGAGGAGCTATGGGGGGGGAAGCAGTGTTACTCCTTTGGAAGGAGCTATGGGGGAAGGGAAGCAAGGCTACTCCTTAGGGAGGAACTAGGGGGAAGGAAAGCAGTGTTACTCCTTAGGAAGGAGATATGGGGGAAGGGAAGCAGTGTTACTCCTTAGGGAGGAATTATGGGGGTAAGGGAAGCAGTGTTACTCCTTAGGAACGAGCTATGGGGGAAGGGAAGCAGTGTTACTCCTTAGGGAGTAACTAGGGGGAAGGGAAGCAGTGTTACTCCTTAGGAAGGAGCTATGGGGGAAGGAAGCAATGTTACTCCTTAGGGAGGAATTATGGGGGAAGGGAAGCAGTGTTACTCCTTAGGAAGGAGCTATGGGGGAAGGGAAGCAGTGTTACTCCTTTTAGGAAGGAGCTATGGGGGAAGGGAAGCAGTTTTACTCCTTAGGAAGAAGCTATGGGGGAAGAGAAGCAGTGTTACTCCTTAGGAACGAGCTATGGGGGGAAGGGAAGCAGTGTTACTCCTTAGGGAGGAACTAGGGGGGAAGGGAAGCAGTGTTACTCTCTTGGAAGGAGCTATGGGGGAAGGGAAGTAGTGTTACTCCTTAGGAAGGAGCTATGGGGGGAAGGGAAGTAGTGTTACTCCTTAGGCAGGAACTACGGGGGAAGGGAAGCAGTGTTACTCCTTAGGAAGGAGCTATGGGGGAAGGGAAGCAATGTTACTCCTTAGGGAGGAACTAGGGGGAAGGGAAGCAGTGTTACTCCTTTGGAAGGAGCTATGGGGGAAGGGAAGTAGTGTTACTCCTTAGGCAGGAACTACGGGGCGAAGGGAAGCAGTGTTACTCCTTAGGAAGGAGCTATGGGGGGAAGGGAAGCAGTGTTACTCCTCTGGAAGGAGCTATGGGGGAAAGGAAGCAGTGTTACTCTTTAGGGAGGAGCTATGGGGGAAGGGAAGCAGTGTTACTCCTTAGGGAGGAACTAGGGGGAAGGGAAGCAGTGTTACTCCTTAGAAAGGAGCTATGGGGGAAGGGAAGCAGTGTTACTCCTTAGGAATGAGCTATGGGGGAAGGGAAGCAGTGTTACTCCTTAGGAATGAGCTATGGGGGGAAGGGAAGCAGTGTTACTCCTTAGGGAGGAACTAGGGGGAAGGGAAGCAGTGTTACTCCTTAGGGAGGAACTAGGGGGAAGGAAGCAGTGTTACTCCTTAGGAAGGAGCTATGGGGGAAGGGAAGCAGTGTTACTCCTTCCGGAGGAACTAGGGGGAAGGGAAGCAGTGTTACTCCTTAGGGAGGAACTAGGGGGAAGGAAGCAGTGTTACTCCCTTGGAAGGAGCTATGGGGGAAGGGAAGCAGTGTTCCTCCTTAGGGAGGAGCTATGGGGGAAGGGAAGCAGTGGTACTCCTTAGGGAGGAACTAAGGGGAAAGGGAACCAGTGTTTCATTGTGGAGAGTAGCTTGGGCGGAAGGGAACCAGTGTTACACCTTTGGGAGGAACTAGGGGGGAAAGGGAACCAGTTTTACTCCTTTGGAATGAGCTATGGGGGAAGGGAACCAGTGTTACACCTTAGGGAGGAGCTATGGGGGAAGGGAAGCAGTGTTACTCCTTTGGAAGGAGCTAGGGGGAAGGGAAACAGTGTTACTCCTTTGGAAGGAGCTATGGGGGAAGGGAACCAGTGTTACACCTTAGGGAGGAACTAAGGGGGAAGGGAACCAGTGTTTCATTGTAGGGAGTAGCTAGGGCGGAAGGGAACCAGTGTTACACCTTAGGGAGAATCTAGTAGGAGGAGACCAGTGTTACTCCTTAGGAAGGAGCTATGGGGGAAGGGAAGCAGTGTTACTCCGTAGGGAGGAGCTAGGGGGTAAGGGAAGCAGTGTTACTCCTTAGGGAGGAGCTATGCGGGAAGCAGTGTTACTCCTTTGGAAGGAGGAATGGGGGAAGGGAAGCAATGTTACTCCTTAGGGAGGAACTAGGGGGAAAGGAAGCAGTGTTACTCCTTAGGAAGGAGATATGGGGGAAGGGAAGCAATGTTACTCTTAGGGAGGAACTTAGGGAGGAACTATGGGGGATGGGGAAGCAGTGTTACTCCTTAGGAAGTAGTTATGGGGAAGGGAATCAGTGTTACTCCTTAGGAAGGAGCTATGGGGGTAGGGAAGCAGTGTTACTCCTTAGGAATAAGCTATGGGGGAAGGGAAGCAATGTTACTCCTTAGGGAGGAACTATGGGGGAAGAGAAGCAGTGTTACTCCTTAGGAACGAGCTATGGGGGAAGGAAAGCAGTGTTACTCCTTAGGGAGGAACTAAGGGGGAAGGGAAGCAGTGTTACTCCTTAGGAAGGAGCTATGGGGGAAGGGAAGCAATGTTACTCCTTAGGGAGGAATTATGGGGGAAGGGAACCAGTGTTACACCTTAGGGAGAATCTAGTAGGAGGAGACCAGTATTACTCCTTAGGGATGAGGTATGGGGGAAGGGAAGCAGTGTTACTCCTTTGGAAGGAGCTATGGGGGAAGAAGGAAGCAGTGTTACTCCTTTGGAAGGAGCTATGGGGGAAGGGAAGCAGTGTTACTCCTTAGGGAGGAGCTATGGGGGAAGGAAGCAGTGTTACTCCTTTGGAAGGAGCTATGGGGGAAGGGAACCAGTGTTACACCTTAGGGAGGAGCTAGAGGGAAGGGAAGCAGTGTTACTCCTTTGGAAGGACCTATGGGGGAAGGGAAGCAGTGTTACTCCTTAGGGAGGAGCTAGGGGGAAAGGGAACCAGTGTTACTCCTTAGGGAGGAGCTAGGGGGAAGGGAAGCAGTTTTACTCCTTAGGAACGAGCTATGGGGGAAGGGAAGCAGTGTTACTCCTTAGGGAGGAACTAGGGGGAAGGGAAGCAGTGTTACTCCTTAGGCAGGAACTACGGGGGGAAGGGAAGCAGTGTTACTCCTTTGGAAGGAGCTATGGGGGAAGGGAAGCAGTGTTACTCCTTTGGAAGGAGCTATGGGGGAAGGGAAGCAGTGTTACACCTTAGGGAGAAGCTAGAGGGAAGGGAAGCAGTGTTACTCCTTTGGAAGGACCTATGGGGGAAGGGAAGCAGTGTTACTCCTTAGGGAGGAGCTAGGGGGAAAGGGAACCAGTGTTACTCCTTAGGGAGGAGCTAGGGGGAAGGGAAGCAGTTTTACTCCTTAGGAACGAGCTATGGGGGAAGGGAAGCAGTGTTACTCCTTAGGGAGGAACTAGGGGGAAGGGAAGCAGTGTTACTCCTTAGGAAGGAGCTATGGGGGAAGGGAAGCAATGTTACTCCTTAGGGAGGAATTATGGGGGAAGGGAACCAGTGTTACACCTTAGGGAGAATCTAGTAGGAGGAGACCAGTATTACTCCTTAGGGATGAGGTATGGGGGAAGGGAAGCAGTGTTACTCCTTTGGAAGGAGCTATGGGGGAAGGGAACCAGTGTTACATCTTAGGGAGGAACTAGGGAGGGGGAAACCAGTGTTACACCTTAGGGAGGAGCTAGGGGGAAAGGGAACCAGTGTTACTCCTTAGGGAGGAGCTAGGGGGAAGGGAAGCAGTTTTACTCCTTAGGAACGAGCTATGGGGGAAGGGAAGCAATGTTACTCCTTAGGGAGGAACTAGGTGGGGAAGGGAAGCGGTGTTACTCCTTTGGAAGGAGCTATGGGGGAAGGGAAGCAGTGTTACTCCTTCGGAAGAAACTATGGGGGAAGGGAAGCAGTGTTACTCCTTTGGAAGGAGCTATGGGGGGAAGGGAAGTTGTGTTACTCCTTAGGGAGGAGCTATGGGGGAAGGGAAGCAGTGTTACTCCTTAGGGAGGAACTAGGGGGAAAGGGAACCAGTGTTTCATTGTGGAGAGTAGCTAGGGCGGAAGGGAACCAGTGTTACACCTTTGGGAGGAACTAGGGGGGAAAGGGAACCAGTTTTACTCGTTTGGAATGAGCTATGGGGGAAGGGAACCAGTGTTACTCCGTAGGGAGGAGCTATGGGGTAAGGGAAGCAGTGTTACTCCTTTGGAAGGAGCTATGGGGGAAGGGAAGCAATGTTACTCATTAGGGAGGAACTAGGGGGTGAAGGGAAGCAGTGTTACTCCTTAGGGAGGAACTATGGGGGAATGGAAGCAGTGTTACTCCTTAGGAAGGAGCTATGGGGGAAGGGAAGCAGTGTTACTCCTTAGGGAGGAACTAGGGGGGGAACGGAAGCAGTGTTACTCCTTAGGGAGGAACTAGGGGGGGAAGGGAAGCAGTGTTACTCCTTAGGAAGGAGCTATGGGGGAAGGGAAGCAGTGTTACTTCTTAGGGAGGAACTAAGGGGAAAGGGAACCAGTGTTTCATTGTGGAGAGTAGCTAGGGCGGAAGGGAACCAGTGTTACACCTTTGGGAGGAACTAGGGGGGAAAGGGAACCAGTTTTACTCATTTGGAATGAGCTATGGGGGAAGGGAACCAGTGTTACACCTTAGGGAGGAGCTATGGGGGAAGGGAACCAGTGTTACACCTTTGGGAGGAACTAGGGGGGAAAGGGAACCAGTTTTACACGTTTGGAATGAGCTATGGGTGAAGGGAACCAGTGTTACACCTTAGGGAGGAGCTATGGGGGAAGGGAACCAGTGTTACACCTTAGGGAGGAGCTATGGGGGAAGGGAAGCGGTGTTACTCCTTTGGAAGGAGCTAGGGGGAAGGGAAGCAGTGTTACTCCTTTGGAAGGAGCTATGGGGGAAGGGAACCAGTGTTACACCTTAGGGAGGAACTAGGGAGGGGGGGGGGAACCAGTGTTACTCATGTGGAAGGAGCTATGGGAAAAGGGAAGCAGTGTTACCCCTTAGTTCCTCCCTAAGGGGGAAGGGAACCAGTGTTTCATTGTAGGGAGTAGCTAGGGCGGAAGGGAACCAGTGTTACACCTTAGGGAGAATCTAGTAGGAGGAGACCAGTGTTACTCCTTAGGAAGGAGCTATGGGGGAAAGGGAAGCAGTGTTACTCCTTAGGAAGAAGCTATGGGGGAAGGGAAGCGGTGTTACTCATTTGGAAGGAGCTATGGGGGAAGGGAACCAGTGTTACACCTTAGGGAGGAACTAAGGGGGAAGGGGACCAGTGTTTCATTGTAGGGAGTAGCTAGGGCGGAAGGGAACCAGTGTTACACCTTAGGGAGAATCTAGTAGGAGGAGACCAGTGTTACTCCTGTGGAAGGAGCTACTCCTTGGGGAGGAGCTATGGGGGAAGGGAAGCAGTGTTACCCCTTAGGGAGGAACTAAGGGGGAAGGGGACCAGTGTTTCATTGTAGGGAGTAGCTAGGGTGGAAGGGAACCAGTGTTACACCTTAGGGAGAATCTAGTAGGAGGAGACCAGTGTTACTCCTTAGGAAGGAGCTATGGGGGAAAGGGAAGCAGTGTTACTCCTTTGGAAGGAGCTATGGGTGAAGGGAAGCAGTGTTACTCCGTAGGGAGGAGCTAGGGGGTAAGGGAAGCAGTGTTACTCCTTAGGGAGGAGCTATGGGGGAAGGGAAGCAGTGTTACTCCTTTGGAAGGAGCTATGGGGGAAGGGAAGCAGTGTTACTCCTTAGGGAGGAGCTATGGGGGAAGGGAAGGTGTGTTACTCCTTAGGGAGGAACTAGGGGGAAGGGAAGCAGTGTTACTCCTTTGGAATGAGCTATGGGGAAGGGAACCAGTGTTACTCCTTTGGAAGGAGCTATGGGGGAAGGGAAGCAGTGTTACTCCTTAGGGAGGAACTAGGGGGGAAGGGAAGCAGTGTTACTCCTTTGGAATGAGCTATGGGGGAAGGGGACCAGTGTTACTCCTTTGGAACGAGCTATGGGGGAAGGGAAGCAGTGTTACTCCTTAGGGAGGAACTGGGGGGGGGCGGAAGCAGTGTTACTCCTTTGGAAGGAGCTATGTGGGAAGGGAACCAGTGTTACTCCTTTGGAAGGAGCTATGGGGGAAGGGAAGCAGTGTTACTCCTTTGGAATGAGCTATGGGGTAAGGGAACCAGTGTTACTCCTTAGGGAGGAACTAGGGGGGGAAGGGAAGCAGTGTTACTCCTTTGGAAGGAGCTATGGGGGAAGGGAAGCAGTGTTACTCCTTAGGGAGGAACTAGGAGGGGAAGGGAAGCAGTGTTATTCCTTTGGAAGGAGCTAGGGGGGAAGGGAAGCAGTGTTACACCTTTGGAATGAGCTATGGGGGAAGGGAACCAGTGTTACTCCTTTGGAAGGAGCTAGGTGGAGGTGAACCAGTGGTTGTTTTTCGGATTGCACCTTTGTCTTAAGGAGATAATCGTATGTCTGCCAGGGCTGTGTTTCAACCCCACTAGAGGTTTCACAGATGGAGTAATGTCTGAGGGATATTTTCTTTAGCAAATGGATCAGTCTTCACAGAGCCTCCACCCCACCCCCCCCCCCCCACCCACCCAGAGGCAGATAGATGGGTTAATCATTATAGTAGGAGAGGCCCACACATGGTGGCTGTAACCCCCTACCTATTGGTTAGTATTTATAGGATTTCCTATATTAGACCTATTGTATTGGATACTTTTATGAATTAGCCTTAACTCTGTTTTGACATCCCTGCCACTGAGTTTTATGCATTGCTGTTTAGTGATGGAACAGCTGAGCACTGTGTGCAATGGGGACTTGAGTGTGTGTGTGCACAAATGTGTGAATGTGTGTGTTTGGTCTAGGTTTATTTCCTCTACTACTGTTTTCTGTGTGTGTGTGCGTGTGCACGTCCACGGCCACGCCCTTGTGCGCCCCACAGTCCCTTTGGGAATTACACCCTTGCCCAGTACACTTTCCTGCATTATCATATCCTCAACCCACCACCCTGGTCCAAGGCCCCTGTCAACAATGCTTGTTCTCCCTACCTCGAGGCCTCTGAAATGGGGCTTTTATTTTCGTCTTCACAGCTGTGCTCACCACTGCTCTGTAATTCCCCAGGTGGAGGAGAGGAGGCTAGGCTACGTCGCTAGCTGCTCCATCTCCAGCATTAGGCTCAATCATATCCAGGGCTGTTGGGTTATTGTTACTGCACTGTGATGACTGAAGGCCAACAGGGAAGAACAGGGAGAATGTAAAGGTGCCAGATATATCCAAGGATGAATTCCAAATCGACCCCTTCCCCCCTATTCCCAAGGAACGTGTGTGTGCGTGTGTGTGTGTGTGAGAAACGTGACTAACCCACTGTGTTTTCTGTCTTCCAGGGGTCCCTTCAGTGTGGTGAGACGCTGTATCAACAGGGACACAGGGCAGCAGTTTGCAGTGAAGATCGTAGATGTGGCCAGTTTCACCTCCAGCCCAGGCCTCAGCACAGAGGGTAAGGCAGAGTCACACTCATGCGCTGTGTGGGTAAAGCGCTGATGCATACTAACTTTCCATGCAGTTTCCTGCCGTGTCATGCTGTTCTGTCTGTGTGTGTGTGTCACACTGTGGTGGCAGTGCCCTGGGTTTTGGCGTTCATGGTGTGCCATCTGTGATGCTCCGGTCAGAGCTGGGCCAAGGACAGCACCATAAGGGAATGGAAAGACAGAATTGTGTGTGAAAATATTGATAGTGTAATAAAGAGGGATTGTTGAGTAAACTGATATTGAGTCTGGAAGAACCTAGTAAACTGATATAGAGTCTGGAAGAACCTAGTAAACTGATATTGAGTCTGGCTCTGGAAGAAACTAGTAAACTGATATTGAGTCTGGCTCTGGAAGAAACTAGTAAACTGATATTGAGTCTGGCTCTGGAAGAAACTAGTAAACTGATATTGAGTCTGGCTCTGGAAGAAACTAGTAAACTGATATTGAGTCTGGCTCTGGAAGAAACTAGTAAACTGATATTGAGTCTGGCTCTGGAAGAAACTAGTAAACTGATATTGAGTCTGGCTCTGGAAGAAACTAGTAAACTGATATTGAGTCTGGCTCTGGAAGAAACTAGTAAACTGATATTGAGTCTGGCTCTGGAAGAAACTAGTAAACTGATATTGAGTCTGGCTCTGGAAGAAACTAGTAAACTGATATTGAGTCTGGAAGAACCTAGTAAACTGATATAGGGTCTGGCTCTGGAAGAAACTAGTAAACTGATATTGAGTCTGGAAGAACCTAGTAAACTGATATAGGGTCTGGCTCTGGAAGAAACTAGTAAACTGATAGAGGCTCTGGAAGAAACTAGTAAACTGATAGAGGGTCTGGAAGAACCTACTAAACTGATATAGGGTTTGGAAGAACCTAGTAAACTGATATAGGGTCTGGCTCTGGAAGAAACTAGTAAACTGATATTGAGTCTGGAAGAACCTAGTAAACTGATATAGGGTCTGGCTCTGGAAGAAACTAGTAAACTGATATTGAGTCTGGAAGAACCTAGTAAACTGATATAGGGTCTGGCTCTGGAAGAAACTAGTAAACTGATATTGAGTCTGGAAGAACCTAGTAAACTGATATAGGGTCTGGCTCTGGAAGAAACTAGTAAACTGATATTGAGTCTGGAAGAACCTAGTAAACTGATATAGGGTCTGGCTCTGGAAGAACCTAGTAAACTGATATTGAGTCTGGAAGAACCTAGTAAACTGATATAGGGTCTGGCTCTGGAAGAAACTAGTAAACTGATAGAGGCTCTGGAAGAAACTAGTAAACTGATATAGGGTCTGGCTCTGGAAGAAACTAGTAAACTGATAGAGGCTCTGGAAGAACCTACTAAACTGATATTGAGTCTGGAAGAACCTAGTAAACTGATATAGGGTCTGGCTCTGGAAGAAACTAGTAAACTGATAGAGGCTCTGGAAGAAACTAGTAAACTGATATAGGGTCTGGCTCTGGAAGAAACTAGTAAACTGATAGAGGCTCTGGAAGAACCTACTAAACTGATATAGGGTTTGGAAGAACCTAGTAAACTGATATAGGGTCTGGCTCTGGAAGAAACTAGTAAACTGATATTGAGTCTGGAAGAACCTAGTAAACTGATATAGGGTCTGGCTCTGGAAGAAACTAGTAAACTGATATTGAGTCTGGAAGAACCTAGTAAACTGATATAGGGTCTGGCTCTGGAAGAAACTAGTAAACTGATATTGAGTCTGGAAGAACCTAGTAAACTGATATAGGGTCTGGCTCTGGAAGAAACTAGTAAACTGATATTGAGTCTGGAAGAACCTAGTAAACTGATATAGGGTCTGGCTCTGGAAGAAACTAGTAAACTGATATTGAGTCTGGAAGAACCTAGTAAACTGATATAGGGTCTGGCTCTGGAAGAAACTAGTAAACTGATATTGAGTCTGGAAGAACCTAGTAAACTGATATAGGGTCTGGCTCTGGAAGAAACTAGTAAACTGATATTGAGTCTGGAAGAACCTAGTAAACTGATATAGGGTCTGGCTCTGGAAGAAACTAGTAAACTGATATTGAGTCTGGAAGAACCTAGTAAACTGATATAGGGTCTGGCTCTGGAAGAAACTAGTAAACTGATATTGAGTCTGGAAGAACCTAGTAAACTGATATAGGGTCTGGCTCTGGAAGAAACTAGTAAACTGATATTGAGTCTGGAAGAACCTAGTAAACTGATATAGGGTCTGGCTCTGGAAGAAACTAGTAAACTGATATTGAGTCTGGAAGAACCTAGTAAACTGATATAGGGTCTGGCTCTGGAAGAAACTAGTAAACTGATAGAGGCTCTGGAAGAAACTAGTAAACTGATAGAGGGTCTGGAAGAACCTACTAAACTGATATAGGGTTTGGAAGAACCTAGTAAACTGATATAGGGTCTGGCTCTGGAAGAAACTAGTAAACTGATATTGAGTCTGGAAGAACCTAGTAAACTGATATAGGGTCTGGCTCTGGAAGAAACTAGTAAACTGATATTGAGTCTGGAAGAACCTAGTAAACTGATATAGGGTCTGGCTCTGGAAGAAACTAGTAAACTGATATTGAGTCTGGAAGAACCTAGTAAACTGATATAGGGTCTGGCTCTGGAAGAAACTAGTAAACTGATATAGGGTCTGGCTCTGGAAGAAACTAGTAAACTGATAGAGGCTCTGGAAGAAACTAGTAAACTGATAGAGGGTCTGGAAGAACCTACTAAACTGATATAGGGTTTGGAAGAACCTAGTAAACTGATATAGGGTCTGGCTCTGGAAGAAACTAGTAAACTGATATTGAGTCTGGAAGAACCTAGTAAACTGATATAGGGTCTGGCTCTGGAAGAACCTAGTAAACTGATATAGGGTCTGGCTCTGGAAGAAACTAGTAAACTGATATAGGGTCTGGCTCTGGAAGAAACTAGTAAACTGATATAGGGTCTGGCTCTGGAAGAAACTAGTAAACTGATAGAGGCTCTGGAAGAAACTAGTAAACTGATAGAGGGTCTGGAAGAACCTACTAAACTGATATAGGGTTTGGAAGAACCTAGTAAACTGATATAGGGTCTGGCTCTGGAAGAAACTAGTAAACTGATATTGAGTCTGGAAGAACCTAGTAAACTGATATAGGGTCTGGCTCTGGAAGAAACTAGTAAACTGATATTGAGTCTGGAAGAACCTAGTAAACTGATATAGGGTCTGGCTCTGGAAGAAACTAGTAAACTGATAGAGGCTCTGGAAGAAACTAGTAAACTGATATAGGGTCTGGCTCTGGAAGAAACTAGTAAACTGATAGAGGCTCTGGAAGAACCTACTAAACTGATATGGGGTTTGGAAGAACCTAGTAAACTGATATAGGGTCTGGCTCTGGAAGAAACTAGTAAACTGATATTGAGTCTGGAAGAACCTAGTAAACTGATATAGGGTCTGGCTCTGGAAGAAACTAGTAAACTGATAGAGGCTCTGGAAGAAACTAGTAAACTGATAGAGGGTCTGGAAGAACCTACTAAACTGATATAGGGTTTGGAAGAACCTAGTAAACTGATATAGGGTCTGGCTCTGGAAGAAACTAGTAAACTGATATTGAGTCTGGAAGAACCTAGTAAACTGATATAGGGTCTGGCTCTGGAAGAAACTAGTAAACTGATATTGAGTCTGGAAGAACCTAGTAAACTGATATAGGGTCTGGCTCTGGAAGAAACTAGTAAACTGATATTGAGTCTGGAAGAACCTAGTAAACTGATATAGGGTCTGGCTCTGGAAGAAACTAGTAAACTGATATTGAGTCTGGAAGAACCTAGTAAACTGATATAGGGTCTGGCTCTGGAAGAAACTAGTAAACTGATATTGAGTCTGGAAGAACCTAGTAAACTGATATAGGGTCTGGCTCTGGAAGAAACTAGTAAACTGATATTGAGTCTGGAAGAACCTAGTAAACTGATATAGGGTCTGGCTCTGGAAGAAACTAGTAAACTGATATTGAGTCTGGAAGAACCTAGTAAACTGATATAGGGTCTGGCTCTGGAAGAAACTAGTAAACTGATATTGAGTCTGGAAGAACCTAGTAAACTGATATAGGGTCTGGCTCTGGAAGAAACTAGTAAACTGATATTGAGTCTGGAAGAACCTAGTAAACTGATATAGGGTCTGGCTCTGGAAGAAACTAGTAAACTGATAGAGGCTCTGGAAGAAACTAGTAAACTGATAGAGGGTCTGGAAGAACCTACTAAACTGATATAGGGTTTGGAAGAACCTAGTAAACTGATATAGAGTCTGGCTCTGGAAGAAACTAGTAAACTGATAGAGGGTCTGGAAGAACCTACTAAACTGATATAGGGTTTGGAAGAACCTAGTAAACTGATATAGAGTCTGGCTCTGGAAGAAACTAGTAAACTGATAGAGGGTCTGGAAGAACCTACTAAACTGATATAGGGTTTGGAAGAACCTAGTAAACTGATATTGAGTCTGGCTCTGGAAGAAACTAGTAAACTGATAGAGGCTCTGGAAGAAACTAGTAAACTGATAGAGGGTCTGGAAGAACCTACTAAACTGATATAGGGTTTGGAAGAACCTAGTAAACTGATATAGAGTCTGGCTCTGGAAGAAACTAGTAAACTGATAGAGGGTCTGGAAGAACCTACTAAACTGATATAGGGTTTGGAAGAACCTAGTAAACTGATATAGAGTCTGGCTCTGGAAGAAACTAGTAAACTGATAGAGGGTCTGGAAGAACCTACTAAACTGATATAGGGTTTGGAAGAACCTAGTAAACTGATATTGAGTCTGGCTCTGGAAGAAACTAGTAAACTGATAGAGGGTCTGGAAGAACCTAGTAAACTGATATAGGGTGGCTCTGGAAGAACCTAGTAAACTGATATAGAGTCTGGAAGAACCTAATAAACTGATATTGAGTCTGGCTCTGGAAGAAACTAGTAAACTGATATTGAGTCTGGCTCTGGAAGAAACTAGTAAACTGATATTGAGTCTGGCTCTGGAAGAACCTAGTAAACTGATATTGAGTCTGGCTCTGGAAGAAACTAGTAAACTGATATTGAGTCTGGCTCTGGAAGAACCTAGTAAACTGATATTGAGTCTGGAAGAACCTAGTAAACTGATATTGAGTCTGGCTCTGGAAGAAACTAGTAAACTGATAGAGGGTCTGGAAGAACCTACTAAACTGATATAGGGTTTGGAAGAACCTAGTAAACTGATATAGAGTCTGGCTCTGGAAGAAACTAGTAAACTGATAGAGGGTCTGGAAGAACCTACTAAACTGATATAGGGTTTGGAAGAACCTAGTAAACTGATATAGAGTCTGGAAGAACCTAGTAAACTGATATAGGGTCTGGCTCTGGAAGAAACTAGTAAACTGATATTGAGTCTGGAAGAACCTAGTAAACTGATATAGGGTCTGGCTCTGGAAGAAACTAGTAAACTGATATTGAGTCTGGAAGAACCTAGTAAACTGATATAGGGTCTGGCTCTGGAAGAAACTAGTAAACTGATATTGAGTCTGGAAGAACCTAGTAAACTGATATAGGGTCTGGCTCTGGAAGAAACTAGTAAACTGATAGAGGCTCTGGAAGAAACTAGTAAACTGATAGAGGGTCTGGAAGAACCTACTAAACTGATATAGGGTTTGGAAGAACCTAGTAAACTGATATAGAGTCTGGCTCTGGAAGAAACTAGTAAACTGATAGAGGGTCTGGAAGAACCTACTAAACTGATATAGGGTTTGGAAGAACCTAGTAAACTGATATTGAGTCTGGCTCTGGAAGAAACTAGTAAACTGATAGAGGCTCTGGAAGAAACTAGTAAACTGATAGAGGGTCTGGAAGAACCTACTAAACTGATATAGGGTTTGGAAGAACCTAGTAAACTGATATAGAGTCTGGCTCTGGAAGAAACTAGTAAACTGATAGAGGGTCTGGAAGAACCTAGTAAACTGATATAGAGTTTGGAAGAACCTAGTAAACTGATATTGAGTCTGGCTCTGGAAGAAACTAGTAAACTGATAGAGGCTCTGGAAGAAACTAGTAAACTGATAGAGGGTCTGGAAGAACCTAGTAAACTGATATAGGGTTTGGAAGAACCTAGTAAACTGATATAGAGTCTGGCTCTGGAAGAAACTAGTAAACTGATAGAGGGTCTGGAAGAACCTACTAAACTGATATAGGGTTTGGAAGAACCTAGTAAACTGATATAGAGTCTGGCTCTGGAAGAAACTAGTAAACTGATAGAGGGTCTGGAAGAACCTACTAAACTGATATAGGGTTTGGAAGAACCTAGTAAACTGATATTGAGTCTGGCTCTGGAAGAAACTAGTAAACTGATAGAGGGTCTGGAAGAACCTACTAAACTGATATAGGGTTTGGAAGAACCTAGTAAACTGATATAGAGTCTGGAAGAACCTAATAAACTGATATTGAGTCTGGCTCTGGAAGAAACTAGTAAACTGATATTGAGTCTGGCTCTGGAAGAAACTAGTAAACTGATATTGAGTCTGGCTCTGGAAGAAACTAGTAAACTGATATTGAGTCTGGCTCTGGAAGAACCTAGTAAACTGATATTGAGTCTGGCTCTGGAAGAAACTAGTAAACTGATATTGAGTCTGGCTCTGGAAGAACCTAGTAAACTGATATTGAGTCTGGCTCTGGAAGAAACTAGTAAACTGATATTGAGTCTGGCTCTGGAAGAAACTAGTAAACTGATAGAGGGTCTGGAAGAACCTACTAAACTGATATAGGGTTTGGAAGAACCTAGTAAACTGATATAGAGTCTGGCTCTGGAAGAAACTAGTAAACTGATAGAGGGTCTGGAAGAACCTACTAAACTGATATAGGGTTTGGAAGAACCTAGTAAACTGATATAGAGTCTGGAAGAACCTAGTAAACTGATATAGAGTCTGGAAGAACCTAGTAAACTGATATAGATTCTGGAAGAACCTAGTAAACTGATATAGATTCTGGAAGAACCTAGTAAACTGATATAGAGTCTGGAAGAACCTAGTAAACTGATATTGAGTCTGGCTCTGGAAGAAACTAGTAAACTGATAGAGGGTCTGGAAGAACCTACTAAACTGATATAGGGTTTGGAAGAACCTAGTAAACTGATATAGAGTCTGGCTCTGGAAGAAACTAGTAAACTGATAGAGGGTCTGGAAGAACCTACTAAACTGATATAGGGTTTGGAAGAACCTAGTAAACTGATATAGAGTCTGGAAGAACCTAGTAAACTGATATAGAGTCTGGAAGAACCTAGTAAACTGATATAGATTCTGGAAGAACCTAGTAAACTGATATAGATTCTGGAAGAACCTACTAAACTGATATAGGGTTTGGAAGAACCTAGTAAACTGATATTGAGTCTGGCTCTGGAAGAAACTAGTAAACTGATAGAGGGTCTGGAAGAACCTACTAAACTGATATAGGGTTTGGAAGAACCTAGTAAACTGATATAGAGTCTGGCTCTGGAAGAAACTAGTAAACTGATAGAGGGTCTGGAAGAACCTACTAAACTGATAGAGGGTCTGGAAGAACCTACTAAACTGATATAGAGTCTGGAAGAACCTAGTAAACTGATATAGAGTCTGGAAGAACCTAGTAAACTGATATAGATTCTGGAAGAACCTAGTAAACTGATATAGATTCTGGAAGAACCTAGTAAACTGATATAGAGTCTGGAAGAACCTAGTAAACTGATGTAGAGTCTGGAAGAACCTAGTAAACTGATGTAGAGTCTGGAAGAACCTAGTAAACTGATATAGAGTCTGGAAGAACCTAGTAAACTGATATAGAGTCTGGAAGAAGCTAGTAAACTGATATAGAGTCTGGAAGAACCTAGTAAACTGATATAGAGTCTGGAAGAACCTAGTAAACTGATATAGAGTCTGGAAGAACCTAGTAAACTGATATAGAGTCTGGAAGAACCTAGTAAACTGATATAGAGTCTGGAAGAACCTAGTAAACTGATATAGTCTGGCTCTGGAAGAACCTAGTAAACTGATATAGATTCTGGAAAAACCTAGTAAACTGATATAGAGTCTGGAAGAACCTAGTAAACTGATATAGAGTCTAGAAGAACCTTGTAAACTGATATAGAGTCTAGAAGAACCTTGTAAACTGATATAGAGTCTGGAAGAACCTAGTAAACTGATATAGTCTGGACGAACCTAGTAAACTGATATAGAGTCTGGAAGAACCTAGTAAACTGATATAGAGTCTGGAAGAACCTAGTAAACTGATATAGATTCTGGAAGAACCTAGTAAACTGATATAGATTCTGGAAGAACCTAGTAAACTGATATAGAGTCTGGAAGAACCTAGTAAACTGATATAGAGTCTGGCTCTGGAAGAACCTTGTAAACTGATATAGAGTCTGGAAGAACCTAATAAACTGATATAAGGTCTGGAAGAACCTTGTAAACTGATATAGGGTCTGGAAGAACCTAGTAAACTGATATAGAGTCTGGAAGAACCTAGTAAACTGATATAGAGTCTGGAAGAACCTAATAAACTGATATAGAGTCTGGCTCTGGAAGAACCTAATAAACTGATATAGGGTCTGGAAGAACCTTGTAAACTGATATAGGGTCTGGAAGAACCTAGTAAACTGATATAGGGTCTGGAAGAACCTTGTAAACTGATATAGGGTCTGGAAGAACCTAGTAAACTGATATAGAGTCTGGAAGAACCTGGTAAACTGATATAGAGTCTGGAAGAACCTGGTAAACTGATATAGAGTCTGGAAGAACCTGGTAAACTGATATAGAGTCTGGAAGAACCTAGTAAACTGATATAGAGTCTGGAAGAACCTAGTAAACTGATATAGAGTCTGGAAGAACCTAATAAACTGATATAGAGTCTGGAAGAACCTAGTAAACTGATATAGAGTCTGGAAGAACCTAGTAAACTGATATAGAGTCTGGAAGAACCTGGTAAACTGATATAGAGTCTGGAAGAACCTGGTAAACTGATATAGAGTCTGGAAGAACCTGGTAAACTGATATAGAGTCTGGAAGAACCTGGTAAACTGATATAGAGTCTGGAAGAACCTAGTAAACTGATATAGAGTCTGGAAGAACCTAGTAAACTGATATAGAGTCTGGAAGAACCTAGTAAACTGATATAGAGTCTGGAAGAACCTAGTAAACTGATATAGTCTGGCTCTGGAAGAACCTAGTAAACTGATATAGATTCTGGAAAAACCTAGTAAACTGATATAGAGTCTGGAAGAACCTAGTAAACTGATATAGAGTCTAGAAGAACCTAGTAAACTGATATAGGGTCTGGAAGAACCTTGTAAACTGATATAGGGTCTGGAAGAACCTAGTAAACTGATATAGAGTCTAGAAGAACCTAGTAAACTGATATAGGGTCTGGAAGAACCTTGTAAACTGATATAGGGTCTGGAAGAACCTAGTAAACTGATATAGGGTCTGGAAGAACCTTGTAAACTGATATAGGGTCTGGAAGAACCTAGTAAACTGATATAGAGTCTGGAAGAACCTGGTAAACTGATATAGAGTCTGGAAGAACCTGGTAAACTGATATAGAGTCTGGAAGAACCTAGTAAACTGATATAGAGTCTGGAAGAACCTAATAAACTGATATAGAGTCTGGAAGAACCTAGTAAACTGATATAGAGTCTGGAAGAACCTAGTAAACTGATATAGGTCTGGAAGAACCTAGTAAACTGATATAGGGTTTGGAAGAACCTAGTAAACTGATATTGAGTCTGGCTCTGGAAGAAACTAGTAAACTGATAGAGGGTCTGGAAGAACCTACTAAACTGATAGAGGGTCTGGAAGAACCTGTAAACTGATATAGAGTCTGGAAGAACCTAGTAAACTGATATAGAGTCTGGAAGAACCTAGTAAACTGATATAGATTCTGGAAGAACCTAGTAAACTGATAGATTCTGGAAGAACCTAGTAAACTGATATAGAGTCTGGAAGAACCTAGTAAACTGATATAGAGTCTGGAAGAACCTAGTAAACTGATATAGAGTCTGGAAGAACCTAGTAAACTGATATAGAGTCTGGAAGAACCTAGTAAACTGATATAGAGTCTGGAAGAAGCTAGTAAACTGATATAGAGTCTGGAAGAACCTAGTAAACTGATATAGAGTCTGGAAGAACCTAGTAAACTGATATAGAGTCTGGAAGAACCTAGTAAACTGATATAGAGTCTGGAAGAACCTAGTAAACTGATATAGAGTCTGGAAGAACCTAGTAAACTGATATAGTCTGGCTCTGGAAGAACCTAGTAAACTGATATAGATTCTGGAAAACCTAGTAAACTGATATAGAGTCTGGAAGAACCTAGTAAACTGATATAGAGTCTAGAAGAACCTTGTAAACTGATATAGAGTCTGGAAGAACCTTGTAAACTGATATAGAGTCTGGAAGAACCTAGTAAACTGATATAGTCTGGAAGAACCTAGTAAACTGATATAGAGTCTGGAAGAACCTAGTAAACTGATATAGAGTCTGGAAGAACCTAGTAAACTGATATAGAGTCTGGAAGAACCTAGTAAACTGATATAGATTCTGGAAGAACCTAGTAAACTGATATAGAGTCTGGAAGAACCTAGTAAACTGATATAGAGTCTGGCTCTGGAAGAACCTGTAAACTGATATAGAGTCTGGAAGAACCTGGTAAACTGATATAAGGTCTGGAAGAACCTTGTAAACTGATATAGAGTCTGGAAGAACCTAGTAAACTGATATAGAGTCTGGAAGAACCTAGTAAACTGATATAGAGTCTGGAAGAACCTAATAAACTGATATAGAGTCTGCTCTGGAAGAACCTAATAAACTGATATAGGGTCTGGAAGAACCTTGTAAACTGATATAGGGTCTGGAAGAACCTAGTAAACTGATATAGGGTCTGGAAGAACCTTGTAAACTGATATAGGGTCTGGAAGAACCTAGTAAACTGATATAGAGTCTGGAAGAACCTGGTAAACTGATATAGAGTCTGGAAGAACCTGGTAAACTGATATAGAGTCTGGAAGAACCTAGTAAACTGATATAGAGTCTGGAAGAACCTAGTAAACTGATATAGAGTCTGGAAGAACCTAGTAAACTGATATAGAGTCTGGAAGAACCTAATAAACTGATATAGAGTCTGGAAGAACCTAGTAAACTGATATAGAGTCTGGAAGAACCTAGTAAACTGATATAGAGTCTGGAAGAACCTGGTAAACTGATATAGAGTCTGGAAGAACCTGGTAAACTGATATAGAGTCTGGAAGAACCTGGTAAACTGATATAGAGTCTGGAAGAACCTGGTAAACTGATATAGAGTCTGGAAGAACCTAGTAAACTGATATAGAGTCTGGAAGAACCTAGTAAACTGATATAGAGTCTGGAAGAACCTAGTAAACTGATATAGAGTCTGGAAGAACCTAGTAAACTGATATAGAGTCTGGAAGAACCTAGTAAACTGATATAGAGTCTGGAAGAACCTAGTAAACTGATATAGAGTCTGGAAGAACCTAGTAAACTGATATAGAGTCTGGAAGAACCTAGTAAACTGATATAGTCTGGGTCTGGAAGAACCTAGTAAACTGATATAGATTCTGGAAGAACCTAGTAAACTGATATAGATTCTGGAAAAACCTAGTAAACTGATATAGAGTCTGGAAGAACCTAGTAAACTGATATAGAGTCTAGAAGAACCTAGTAAACTGATATAGGGTCTGGAAGAACCTTGTAAACTGATATAGGGTCTGGAAGAACCTAGTAAACTGATATAGAGTCTAGAAGAACCTAGTAAACTGATATAGGGTCTGGAAGAACCTTGTAAACTGATATAGGGTCTGGAAGAACCTAGTAAACTGATATAGGGTCTGGAAGAACCTTGTAAACTGATATAGGGTCTGGAAGAACCTAGTAAACTGATATAGAGTCTGGAAGAACCTGGTAAACTGATATAGAGTCTGGAAGAACCTGGTAAACTGATATAGAGTCTGGAAGAACCTAGTAAACTGATATAGAGTCTGGAAGAACCTAATAAACTGATATAGAGTCTGGAAGAACCTAGTAAACTGATATAGAGTCTGGAAGAACCTAGTAAACTGATATAGAGTCTGGAAGAACCTAGTAAACTGATATAGAGTCTGGAAGAACCTAGTAAACTGATATAGTCTGGCTCTGGAAGAACCTAGTAAACTGATATAGATTCTGGAAAAACCTAGTAAACTGATATAGAGTCTGGAAGAACCTAGTAAACTGATATAGAGTCTAGAAGAACCTTGTAAACTGATATAGAGTCTGGAAGAACCTAGTAAACTGATATAGATTCTGGAAGAACCTAGTAAACTGATAGATTCTGGAAGAACCTAGTAAACTGATATAGATTCTGGAAGAACCTAGTAAACTGATAGATTCTGGAAGAACCTAATAAACTGATATAGAGTCTGGCTCTGGAAGAACCTTGTAAACTGATATAGAGTCTGGAGGAACCTAATAAACTGATATAGAGTCTGGCTCTGGAAGAACCTAGTAAACTGATATAGAGTCTGGCTCTGGAAGAACCTAGTAAACTGATATAGAGTCTGGCTCTGGAAGAACCTAGTAAACTGATATAGAGTCTGGACGAACCTAGTAAACTTATATAGAGTCTGGACGAAGTAGAGCAACAGAGAGGGATAAGAAGAAGAGGGGGAAAAGAGAGTTAGAAGTAGAGCAACAGAGGGAGAAGAAGAGAGAGTTAGAAGTAGAGCAACAGAGGGAGAAGAAGAGAGAGTTAGAAGTAGAGCAACAGAGGGAGAAGAAGAGAGTTAGAAGTAGAGCAACAGAGGGAGAAGAAGAGAGAGTTAGAAGTAGAGCAACAGAGGGCGAAGAAGAGAGAGTTAGAAGTAGAGCAACAGAGGGAGAAGAAGAGGGAGTTAGAAGTA
Source organism: Oncorhynchus gorbuscha (assembly GCF_021184085.1). NCBI lineage: Eukaryota > Metazoa > Chordata > Actinopteri > Salmoniformes > Salmonidae > Oncorhynchus > Oncorhynchus gorbuscha. Next base: position 58,397,533 of record NC_060193.1, read on the forward strand.
GAGCAACAGAGGGAGAAGAAGAGAGAGTTAGAAGTAGAGCAACAGAGGGAGAAGAAGAGAGAGTTAGAAGTAGAGCAACAGAGGGAGAAAGCGAGTTAGAAGTAGAGCAACAGAGGGAGAAGAGAGAGAGAGAAAGAGAGAGTTAGAAGTAGAGCAACAGAGGGAGAAGAAGAGAGAGAGAGAAAGAGAGAGTTAGAAGTAGAGCAACAGAGGGAGAAGAAGAGAGAGTTAGAAGTAGAGCAACAGAGGGAGAAGAAGAGAGAGTTAGAAGTAGAGCAACAGAGGGAGAAGAAGAGAGAGTTAGAAGTAGAGCAACAGAGGGAGAAGAGAGAGTTAGAAGTAGAGCAACAGAGGGAGAAGAAGAGAGAGTTAGAAGTAGAGCAACAGAGGGAGAAGAAGAGAGAGTTAGAAGTAGAGCAACAGAGGGAGAAGAAGAGACAGTTAGAAGTAGAGCAACAGAGGGAGAAGAAGAGAGAGTTAGAAGTAGAGCAACAGAGGGAGAAGAAGAGAGAGGGAGAGGACCTCCAGTGTGTTTGAATGCTGAGAGATTGATTTCTGGCTGTAGAGTTGGGCTGGTTGGAACTCGTAAATGGCACTTTCATTTAAAACCCCACAGCGCTGGCAGAAAAGACAGTTGACCCCTGATGAAACTAACCTCTGCCTCCCCTCCTGCTGTAGTTTTACAGAAACTCACAGAAACCAGTCGTGTTAATTGTGAGCAGTGACATTTTGAGTTAGCAAGCAGACTGGGCTTCATTGAACAGGGATGAGTGTGTGTGTAGAGAGCACATCTATCCTGCTACGCTATCCAGTAAATCCATACTGTCAGACTAATACCCCCCTCACTTACTACTGTGTATCATCTGTTCTGTTTTCCTCTCTCGGACTCGTACTCTTGGTCTTCTGTGTGTGAGAGAGAGAGAGAGGGAGAGACAGAGATCGAGGAATGCAGAGAGAGCGACTCAACACAGAGATAGTGAGAGAATAAGGACTCTGTCTCTGGGTCTTACGTCATGAGTTAGGCCCGTCACAACACCACACACACGTTTGTAGTCTCTGCAGACCAGTAGACTGGGGAGTGTGTAAATGAGGTCTGTATAGGAGGATGTGAACTGCGGAACAGAGGAGGACAACAGTGCTGTGTGTCTGACTGGGTCGAACTCCAGACGACGCCTCTACTGCCACATGAGCTCCCACAGCTTCACTTTCCCTCCCAATGCTTTTTCACCTATTTTGCTCCTCTTCGTTGTGTGTGTGTGTGTGTACTGTGTTCTTCGCTCTTCGTTGTGTGTGTGTGTGTACTGTGTTCTTCGCTCTTCGTTGTGTGTGTGTGTACTGTGTTCTTCGCTCTTCGTTGTGTGTGTACTGTGTTCTTCGCTCTTTGCTACTTCCTTGTGTGTGCTTCCCGCGCTGCAGTCAAGCCTCTCCCTGCCTGCACACGTGCATCCCTCCATGTTAATCTCCTTTGATGTTTATGTGGTTGGGGAAGAGAGGGAAGGAACAAACTAACACGCGCCGGAGGTATTTCCTCTTCTCTTAACCTCCCTCCTGCCCTCCGACTGGAGTCTGCCACCTGGGTCAGCGCGGTGGAGAGGTCAGGAGGAAGAGAGGGAGGGCACACACCTATAAGCTATGGGGCAAGATGAGGAGGAGAGGAAGAGTGTGTTGAAAAGGGGAAATGAGGACAAACGGATGCATCTCAATACTGAAAAATGGTTTCCATCTCTTATCTCTCCTGTTTCCTCCACAGATCTGAAGAGAGAGGCCAGTATCTGTCACATGCTGAAGCACCCTCACATCGTAGAGCTACTAGAAACCTACAGCTCAGATGGCATGCTCTACATGGTCTTTGAGTTGTAAGTTGGTTGTGTTTTGGCCATTTTCTTTCTTGAATAGTCACCTATTGACTTTCTATTCTAGAATGGACTAAATTCTAGAATTTCTGTTCTAGATTTAACTTGATATTCTAGAATGGTCCCTCCCTATTGACTTTCTGTACTAACGGTGTAATCCAAATTCAATAAAGTTTTGTTTTATGTGATTTCTACCTCTCTGACATAGTATGGATACAGCTGACCTGTGTTTTGAGACTGTGAAGCGGGCGGATGCTGGTTTTGTCTACAGTGAAGCTGTAGCCAGGTAAAAGCTTGACTCTTAGGTTCCCTTATTTCCTCTCTGCCTCTCTAGTATGGACGGAGCTGACTTGTGTTTTGAAATTGTGACGCGGGCTGATTGAAGCCGTATCCAGTAACACGTACGTCACATTGACATTTTCAACCAAGGTCTCATTTGAAGTAAGTGGCCTTGTATTCAGTGGTAGGACGATGAGAACCTTGGGGACTCTACTTGCCTGTAATGAAGTGCTTTTAGAAGGAGCTCTCTAAGAACTAGTGGCGTTGCTAATTCCCACACTCTCCTCTTTCCACTTCATTCTCTCTCCCCCTTTCTCTTCATTTCTCTCTCTCCCCCTCTCTTCATTCTCTCTCTGTCCCCCCGTTTCTCTTCATTCTCTCTACCCCCGTTTCTCTTCATTGTCTCTACCCCCGTTTCTCTTCATTCTCTCTTCCCCTTTCTCTTCATTTCTCTCTCCCCTTTCTCTTCATTTTCTCTCCCCCCGTTTCTCTTCATTCTCTCTCTCTTCCCCTTTCTCTTCATTCTCTCTCTTCCCCTTTCTCTTCATTCTCTCTCTCCCCTTTCTCTTCATTCTCTCTCTTCCCCTTTCTCTTCATTCTCTCTCTTCCCCTTTCTCTTCATTCTCTCTCTCTTCCCCTTTCTCTTCATTCTCTCTCTCTTCCCCTTTCTCTTCATTCTCCCTCTCTCTCTTCCCCTTTCTCTTCATTCTCCCTCTCTCTCTCTTCCCCTTTCTCTTCATTCTCTCTCTTCCCCTTTCTCTTCATTCTCTCTCTCTTCCCCTTTCTCTTCATTCTCTTCTCTCTTCCCCTTTCTCTTCATTCTCTCTCTCTTCCCCTTTCTCTTCATTCTCTCTCTCTCCCCTTTCTCTTCATTCTCTCATTCTCTCCCCCTTTCTCTTCATTCTCTCTCTCTTCCCCTTTCTCTTCATTCTCTCTCTCTCTCTCCCCCTTTCTCTTCATCTCTCTCTTCCCCTTTCTCTTCATTCTCTCTCTCTTCCCCTTTCTCTTCATTCTCTCTCTCTCTCTCTCCCCCTTCTCTTCATTCTCTCTCTCTCCCCTTTCTCTTCATTCTCTCTTCCCTTTCTCTTCATTCTCTCTCTCTCTCTCTCTCCCCTTTCTCTTCATTCTCTCTCTCTTCCCCTTTCTCTTCATCTCTCTCTCTTCCCCTTTTCTTCATTTCTCTCTCTCTCTCTCTCTCCCCTTTCTCTTCATTCTCTCTCTCTCTCTCTCCCCCTTTCTCTTCATTCTCTCTCTCTTCCCCTTTCTCTTCATTCTCTCTCTCTTCCCCTTTCTCTTCATTCTCTCTCTCTCTCTCTCCCCCTTTCTCTTCATTCTCCCTCTCTTCCCCTTTCTCTTCATTCTCTCTCTCTTCCCCTTTCTCTTCATTCTCCCTCTCTCTCTCTCCCCCTTTCTCTTCATTCTCTCTCTCTTCCCCTTTCTCTTCATTCTCTCTCTCTTCCCCTTTCTCTTCATTCTCTCTCTCTCTCTCTCTCCCCCTTTCTCTTCATTCTCTCTCTCTTCCCCTTTCTCTTCATTCTCTCTCTCTTCCCCTTTCTCTTCATTCTCTCTCTCTTCCCCTTTCTCTTCATTCTCTCTCTCTCCCCCTTCTCTTCATTCTCTCGCTCCCCCTTCCTCTTCATTCTCTCCTTCCTCTTCATTCTCTCTCCCCCTTCCTCTTCATCTCTCTCTCCCCCTTCCTCTTCATTCTCCCTCTCCCCTTCATTCTTCTCCCCCTTCATTCTCTCTCTCCCCCTTCCTCTTCATTCTCTCTCCCCCTTCATTCTCTCTCTCCCCCTTCCTCTTCATTCTCTCTCTCCCTCTTCATTCTCTCTTTCTCTTCATTCTCTCTCTCCCTCTTCATTCTCTCTCTCCCTCTTCATTCTCTCCCTCTTCATTCTCCCTCTTCATTCTCTTCTCTCTCTTCATTCTCTCTCTCCCTCTTCATCCCTCTCCTCTTCATTCTCTCCTCTTCATCCTCTCTTCTTCATTCATTCTCTCTCCCCTTCCTCTTCATTCTCTCTCTCTCCCCCTTTCTCTTCATTCTCCCTCTCTCTCTCCCCTTTCTCTTCATTCTCTCTCTCTCCCCTTTCTCTTCATTCTCTCTTCCCCTTTCTCTTCATTCTCTCTCTCTCTCTCTCCCCCTTTCTCTTCATTCTCTCTCTCTCCCCTTTCTCTTCATTCTCTCTCTCTTCCCCCTTTCTCTTCATTCTCTCTCTCTCCCCCTTTCTCTTCATTCTCTCTCTCTCCCTTTCTCTTCATTCTCTCTCTCTTCCCCTTTCTCTTCATTCTCTCTCTCCCCTTCCTTTCTTCATTCTCTCTTCCCTTTCTCTTCATTCTCTCTCTCTTCCCCTTTCTCTTCATTCTCTCTCTCTCTCTCTCCCCCTTTCTCTTCATTCTCCCTCTCTTCCCCTTTCTCTTCATTTCTCTCTTCCCCTTTCTCTTCATTCTCCCTCTCTCTCTCTCCCCTTTCTCTTCATTCTCTCTCTCTTCCCTTTCTCTTCATTCTCTCTCTCTTCCCCTTTCTCTTCATTCTCTCTCTCTCTCTCTTCCCCCTTTCTCTTCATTCTCTCTCTCTTCCCCTTTCTCTTCATTCTCTCTCTCTTCCCCTTTCTCTTCATTCTCTCTCTCTTCCCCTTTCTCTTCATTCTCTCTCTCTCCCCCTTCCTCTTCATTCTCTCTCTCCCTCTTCATTCTCTCTCCCCTCTTCATTCTCTCTCTCCCTCTTCATTCTCTCTCTCCCTCTTCATTCTCTCTCTCCCTCTTCATTCTCTCTCTCCCTCTTCATTCTCTCTCTCCCTCTTCATTCTCCCTCTTCATTCTCTCTCTCCCTCTTCATTCTCTCTCTCCCTCTTCATCCTCTCTCCCTCTTCATCCTCTCTCCCTCTTCATCCTCTCTCTTCCTCTTCATTCTCTCTCTCCCCCTTCCTCTTCATTCTCTCTCTCCCCCTTCCTCTTCATTCTCTCTCTCCCTCTCCATTCTCTCTCTCCCTCTTCATTCTCTCTCTCCCTCTTCATTCTCTCTCTCCCTCTTCATTCTCTCTCTCCCTCTTCATTCTCTCTCTCCCTCTTCATTCTCCCTCTTCATTCTCTCTCTCCCTCTTCATTCTCTCTCTCCCTCTTCATCCTCTCTCCCTCTTCATCCTCTCTCCCTCTTCATCCTCTCTCTTCCTCTTCATTCTCTCTCTCCCCCTTCCTCTTCATTCTCTCTTCCCCCTTCCTCTTCATTCTCTCTCCCCTTTCTCTTCATTCTCCTCTCTCTCTCTCCCCTTTCTCTTCATCTCTCCCCTTTCTCTTCATTCTCTCTCTCTTCCCCTTTCTCTTCATTCTCTCTCTCTCTCTCTCTCCCCCTTTCTCTTCATTCTCTCTCTCTCCCCCTTTCTCTTCATTCTCTCTCTCTCCCCTTTCTCTTCATTCTCTCTCTCTTCCCCTTTCTCTTCATTCTCTCTCTCTCTCTCTCCCCCTTTCTCTTCATTCTCTCTCTCTTCCCCTTTCTCTTCATTCTCTCTCTCTTCCCCTTTCTCTTCATTTCTCTCTCTCTCTCTCCTCCCCCTTTCTCTTCATTCTCTCTCTCTTCCCTTTCTCTTCATTCTCTCTCTCTTCCCCTTTCTCTTCATTCTCTCTCTCTCTCTCCCCCTTTCTCTTCATTCTCCCTCTCTTCCCCTTTCTCTTCATTCATCTCTCTTCCCCTTTCTCTTCATTCTCCCTCTCTCTCTCTCCCCTTTCTCTTCATTCTCTCTCTCTTCCCTTTCTCTTCATTCTCTCTCTCTTCCCCTTTCTCTTCATTCTCTCTCTCTCTCTCTCTCCCCTTTCTCTTCATTCTCTCTCTCTTCCCTTTCTCTTCATTCTCTCTCTCTTCCCCTTTCTCTTCATTCTCTCTCTCCTTTCTCTTCATTCTCTCTCTCCTCTTCATTTTCTCTCTCCCTCTTCATTCTCTCTCCCTCTTCATTCTCTCTCTCCCTCTCATTCATTCTCTCTCTCCTCTTCATTCTCTCTCTCCCTCTTCATTCTCTCTCTCTCCCTCTTCATTCTCTTCTCCCTCTTCATTCTCTCTCTCCCTCTTCATTCTCCCTCTTCATTCTCTCTCTCCCTCTTCATTCTCTCTCTCCCTCTTCATCCTCTCTCCCTCTTCATCCTCTCTCCCTCTTCATTCTCTCTCTCTTCCTCTTCATTCTCTCTCTCCCCTTCCTCTTCATTCTCTCTCCTCCCTCTCTCCTCTTCTCTTCTTCTCTCTCTCTCCTCTTCATTCTCTCTCTCCCCCTCCTCTTCATTCTCTCTCTCCCCCTTCCTCTTCATTCTCTCTCCCCCTTCCTCTTCATCTTCTCTCTCCCCCTCACTCTTCATTCTCTCTCTCCCCTCACTCTTCATTCTCTCTCTCCCCCTCACTCTTCATTCTCTCTCTCCCCTCACTCTTCATTCTCTCTCTCCCCTTCCTCTTCATTCTCTCTCTCCCCCTTCCTCTCATTCATTCTCTCTCTCCCCCTTCCTCTTCATTCTCTCTCTCCCCCTTCCTCTTCATTCTCTCTCTCCCCCTTCCTCTTCATTCTCTCTCTCCCCCTTCCTCTTCATTCTCTCGCTCCCCCTTCCTCTTCATTCTCTCTCTCCCCCTTCCTCTTCATTCTCTCTCTCCCCTTCCTCTTCATTCTCTCTCTCCCCCTTCCTCTTCATTCTCTCTCTCCCCCTTCATTCTCTCTCTCCCCCTTCCTCTTCATTCTCTCTCTCCCTCTTCATTCTCCTCTCCTCTTCATTCTCTCTCTCCCCCTTCCTCTTCATTCTCTCTCTCCCCTTCCTCTTCATTCTCTCTCTCCCCCTTCCTCTTCATTCTCTCTCTCCCCCTTCCTCTTCATTCTCTCTCTCCCCCTTCCTCTTCATTCTCTCTCTCCCCCTTCCTCTTCATTCTCTCTCTCCCCCTTCCTCTTCATTCTCTCTCTCCCCCTTCCTCTTCATTCTCTCTCTCCCCCTTCATTCTCTCTCTCCCCCTTCATTCTCTCTCTCCCCCTTCATTCTCTCTCTCCCCTTCATTCTCTCTCCCCCTTCCTCTTCATTCTCTCTCTCTCCCTCTTCATTCTCTCTCTCCCCCTCACTCTTCATTCTCTCTCTCCCCCTTCCTCTTCATTCTCTCTCTCCCCTTCCTCTTCATTCTCTCTCTCCCCCTTCCTCTTCATTTCTCTCTCCCCCTTCCTCTTCATTCTCTCTCTCCCCCTTCCTCTTCATTCTCTCTCTCCCCCTTCCTCTTCATTCTCTCTCTCCCCCTTCCTCTTCATTCTCTCTCTCCCCCTTCCTCTTCATTCTCTCTCTCCCCCTTCCTCTTCATTCTCTCTCTCCCCCTTCCTCTTCATTCTCTCTCTCCCCCTTCCTCTTCATTCTCTCTCTCCCCCTTCCTCTTCATTCTCTCGCTCCCCCTTCCTCTTCATTCTCTCTCTCCCCCTTCCTCTTCATTCTCTCTCTCCCCCTTCATTCTCTCTCTCCCCCTTCATTATCTCTCCCCCTTCCTCTTCATTCTCTCTCTCCCTCTTCATTCTCTCTCTCCCTCTTCATTCTCTCTCTCCTCTTCATTCTCTCTCTCCCTCTTCATTCTCTCTCTCTCCCTCTTCATTCTCTCTCTCCCTCTTCATTCTCTCTCTCCCCCTTCCTCTTCATTCTCTCTCCCCCTTCCTCTTCATTCTCTCTCTCCCCTTCCTCTTCATTCTCTCTCTCCCCCTTCCTCTTCATTCTCTCTCTCCCCCTTCCTCTTCATTCTCTCTCTCCCCCTTCCTCTTCATTCTCTCTCTCCCCCTTCCTCTTCATTCTCTCTCTCCCCCTTCCTCTTCATTCTCTCCCCTTCCTCTTCATTCTCTATCTCCCCCTTCCTCTTCATTCTCTCTCTCCCCCTTCCTCTTCATTCTCTCTCTCCCCTTCATTCTCTCTCTCCCCCTTCATTCTCTCTCTCCCCCTTCCTCTTCATTCTCTCTCTCCCTCTTCATTCTCTCTCTCCCTCTTCATTCTCTCTCTCCCTCTTCATTCTCTCTCTCCCTCTTCATTCTCTCTCTCCCTCTTCATTCTCTCTCTCTCCCTCTTCATTCTCTCTCTCTCTCCCTCTTCATTCTCTCTCTCCCTCTTCATTCTCTCTCTCCCTCTTCATTCTCTCTCTCTCCCTCTTCATTCTCTCTCTCCCCCTTCCTCTTCATTCTCTCTCTTCATTCTCCCTTCCTCTTCATTCTCTCTCTCTCCCCCTTCCTCTTCATTCTCTCTCTCTCCCCTTCCTCTTCATTCTCTCTCTCCCCCTTCCTCTTCATTCTCTCTCTCCCCCTCCTCTTCATTCTCTCTCCCCCTCCCTCTTCATTCTCTCTCCCCCTCCCTCTTCATTCTCCCTCTTCATTCTCTCTCTCCCCCTTCCTCTTCATTCTCTCTCTCCCCCTTCATTCTCTCTCTCCCCCTTCATTCTCTCTCCCCCCTTCCTCTTCATTCTCTCCCTCGCCCTCTTCATTCTCCCTCTTCATTCTCTCTCTCCCCCTTCCTCTTCATTCTCTCTCTCCCCCTTCATTCTCTCTCTCCCCCTTCATTCTCTCTCCCCCTTCCTCTTCATTCTCTCTCTCCCTCTTCATTCTCTCTCTCCGCTTCATTCTCTCTCCCCCGCTTCATTCTCTCTCTCCCTCTTCATTCTCTCTCTCCCTCTTCATTCTCTCTCCCCCTCTTCATTCTCTCTCTCTCCCTCTTCATTCTCTCTCTCTCCCTCTTCATTCTCTCTCCCTCTTCATTCTCTCTCCCTCTTCATTCTCTCTCTCCCTCTTCATTCTCTCTCCCTCTTCACTCTCTCTCTCTCCCTCTTCATTCTCTCTCTCTCCCCCTTCCTCTTCATTCTCTCTCTCTCCCCCTTCCTCTTCATTCTCTCTCTCTCCCCCCCTCCCTCTTCATTCTCTCTCTCCCCCTTCCTCTTCATTCTCTCTCTCCCCCTCCCTCTTCATTCTCTCTCCCCCTCCCTCTTCATTCTCTCCCTCTCCCTCTTCATTCTCCCTCTTCATTCATTCTCTATCTCCCCCTCACTCTTCATTCTCTATCTCCCCCTTCCTCTTCATCCTCTCTCTCCCCCTTCCTCTTCATTCTTGTCTTTCAGTCACTACATGAGACAGATCTTGGAGGCGCTGCGGTATTGCCATGACAACAACGTGATTCACCGTGACGTGAAGGTAAGCTCCCCGACCCCAGATCTCCAGTCCCACTTCCCCCTTATCTAAACAGCACTGTTGTCAATGGCATCTATTGATTTCAAACAGAATGGAGTAACCATTGGTGATCCACCGTCTGTCTCCTCGTATTGAGTGTATATCGACTAACCCAACGACATCAGCTTAGCCCATTGGGTTATAGGAGTAGTAGGTTAACTAGTAATGAAGGTGAGTTAAGCTGGGGCTGGATTAGTGTTTAGTGTCAGGGGAAACCCTGCTGAAACCCTGTTTGACAGGCCAGACAGCACAGCTTCAGTGATTACTATAGGATTACCTCTAACATACAGTAGGCCACAATGCCAGACCAGATGGGGCGAGCCCTGCCCACAAACAGACACATTTGGTGACTCCCAGAGGGGATAAGGGGAGCTTTTGCTTGTGTTAATACCAATGTCAGTAAGTCAGTCTGTTTGTGTGTTTACACAAAGTTACACCTTCCCCCTGTGTTGAGTGTATGTAGTGTACACAAAGTTACACCTTCCCCCTGTGTTGAGTGTATGTAGTGTACACAAAGTTACACCTTCCCCCTGTGTTGAGTGTATGTACTGTACACAAAGTTACACCTTCCCCCGTGTTGAGTGTATGTAGTGTACACAAAGTTACACCTTCCCCCGTGTTGAGTGTATGTAGTGTACACAAAGTTACACCTTCCCCCTGTGTTGAGTGTATGTAGTGTACACAAAGTTACACCTTCCCCCTGTGTTGAGTGTATGTAGTGTACACAAAGTTACACCTTCCCCCTGTGTTGAGTGTATGTAGTGTACACAAAGTTACACCTTCCCCCGTGTTGAGTGTATGTAGTGTACACAAAGTTACACCTTCCCCCTGTGTTGAGTGTATGTAGTGTACACAAAGTTACACCTTCCCCCTGTGTTGAGTGTATGTAGTGTACACAAAGTTACACCTTCCCCCTGTGTTGAGTGTATGTAGTGTACACAAAGTTACACCTTCCCCCTGTGTTGAGTGTATGTAGTGTACACAAAGTTACACCTTCCCCCTGTGTTGAGTGTATGTAGTGTACACAGTTACACCTTCCCCCTGTGTTGAGTGTATGTAGTGTACACAAAGTTACACCTTCCCCCTGTGTTGAGTGTATGTAGTGTACACAAAGTTACACCTTCCCCCTGTGTTGAGTGTATGTAGTGTACACAAAGTTACACCTTCCCCCTGTGTTGAGTGTATGTAGTGTACACAAAGTTACACCTTCCCCTGTGTTGAGTGTATGTAGTGTACACAAAGTTACACCTTCCCCCTGTGTTGAGTGTATGTAGTGTACACAAAGTTACACCTTCCCCTGTGTTGAGTGTATGTAGTGTACACAAAGTTACACCTTCCCCTGTGTTGAGTGTATGTAGTGTACACAAAGTTACACCTTCCCCCTGTGTTGAGTGTATGTAGTGTACACAGTTACACCTTCCCCTGTGTTGAGTGTATGTAGTGTACACAAAGTTACACCTTCCCCCTGTGTTGAGTGTATGTAGTGTACACGTGTTGAGTGTAAAGTTACACCTTCCCCTGTGTTGAGTGTATGTAGTGTACACAAAGTTACACCTTCCCCCGTGTTGAGTGTATGTAGTGTACACAAAGTTACACCTTCCCCCTGTGTTGAGTGTATGTACTGTACACAAAGTTACACCTTCCCCCGTGTTGAGTGTATGTAGTGTACACAAAGTTACACCTTCCCCCTGTGTTGAGTGTATGTACTGTACACAAAGTTACACCTTCCCCTGTGTTGAGTGTATGTACTGTACACAACCTTCCCCTGTGTTGAGTGTATGTACTGTACACCTTCCCCTGTGTTGAGTGTATTACTGTACACAAGTTACACCTTCCCCTGTGTTGAGTGTATGTACTGTACACAAAGTTACACCTTCCCCCTGTGTTGAGTGTATGTACTGTACACAAAGTTACACCTTCCCCCTGTGTTGAGTGTATGTACTGTACACAAAGTTACACCTTCCCCCTGTGTTGAGTGTATGTACTGTACACAAAGTTACACCTTCCCCCTGTGTTGAGTGTATGTAGTGTTTAATGAAAGATGGGTTTTTGTTTGTTGTTGTGCGTGTATTTGTCTGTTTGAATACTTGTGATCTGGGTTGTAAGAAGTGTGTGTGAGTGTGTGAGTGTTTGAATGTGTGAGTGTGAGTGTGTGAGTGTGAGTGTGAGTGTGTGAGTGTGTGTGTGTGTGATGGTGCAGGTGTGTAGGAGACTGCTGTAGTGGTAGTACCTAATACCACCAGTAGAGGGGACTATGTGATGCTTATCAGCCATTCAGTTTTCACACCAAGGTGACATATATACACGTGAGCTTAAATTGTATATATTTATTTGCTTTGTACAGTGTTATATCAGATATGATTGTGTCACATACTATTGACAATATTAGTTAAGACAGACACAGGCATTTACACTACCATTCAAAAGTTTGGGGTCCCTTAGAAATGTCCTTGTTTTTAAAGAAAAGCTATTTTTTTTGTCCATTTAAAATAACATCAAATTGATCAGAAATACTGTGTAGACATTATTAATGTTGTAAATGACTATTATATCTGGAAACTGCTGATTTAAAAAAGAAAGGAATATCTACATAGGCGTACAGAGTCCCATTATCAGCAACCATCACTCCTGTGTTCCACTTTATATAATGTTTACATACCCTACATTACTCTCCTCATATGGAGATGTTAGATATTGCTGCACAGTCGGAACTAGAAGCACAAGCATTTCGCTACACTCGCATTAACATCTGCTAACCATGTGTATGTGACCAATAAATATGGATTTGATTTGATGGCACGTTGCGTTAGCTAATCCAAGTATATCATTTTAAAAGTCTAATTGATCATTTAGAAAACCCTTTTGCAAGGGTTGCACAATTGAGCAAGAGGACAAGTGTCTAGTTTGAGAAACAGACGCCTCACAAGTCCTCAACTGGCAGCTTCATTAAATAGTACCTGCAAAACACCAGTCTTAACGTCAACAGTGAAGAGGCGACTCCGGGATGCTGACCTTCTAGGCAGAGTTCCTCTATCTGGTTGAGACTGGTGTTTTGCGTTGACTGGTGTTTTGCGTTGACTGGGGTTTTGCTTTGAGACTGGTGTTTTGCGTTGAGACTGGGGTTTTGCTTTGAGACTGGGGTTTTGCGTTGAGACTGGGGTTTTGCGTTGAGACTGGGGTTTTGCGTTGAGACTGGGGTTTTGCGTTGAGACTGGGGTTTTGCGTTGAGACTGGGGTTTTGCGTTGAGACTGGGGTTTTGCGTTGAGACTGGGGTTTTGCGTTGAGACTGGGGTTTTGCGTTGAGACTGGGGTTTTGCGTTGAGACTGGGGTTTTGCGTTGAGACTGGGGTTTTGCGTTGAGACTGGGGTTTTGCGTTGAGACTGGGGTTTGCGTTGAGACTGGGGTTTTTGCGTTGAGACTGGGGTTTGCGTTGAGACTGGGGTTTTGCGTTGAGACTGGGGTTTGCGTTGAGACTGGGGTTTTGCGCTGAGACTGGGGTTTTGCGCTGAGACTGGGGTTTTGCGCTGAGACTGGGGTTTTGCGCTGAGACTGGGGTTTTGCGCTGAGACTGGGGTTTTGCGTTGAGACTGGGGTTTTGCGTTGAGACTGGGGTTTTGCGTTGAGACTGGGGTTTTGCGTTGAGACTGGGGTTTTGCGCTGAGACTGGGGTTTTGCGTTGAGACTGGGGTTTTGCGTTGAGACTGGGGTTTTGCGTTGAGACTGGGGTTTTGCTGATAATGGGCCTCTGTACACCTATGTAGATATTCCATTAAAAAATCTGCTGTTTCCAGCTTCAACAGTCATTTACAACATTAACAATGTCTACACTGTATTTCTGATCAATTTGATGTTATTTTAATGGACAAAAAAATGTGCTTTTCTTTCGAGAACAAGGCCATTTCTAAGTGACCCTGAACTTTTGAACGGTAGTGTACATCACTTTGATTCAGGACATCTGGTCAGGTCCATTCTTGGAAACTGAGTCTAGTTCAAGACATTGGCCCTTGTCACAGGCATCAGTTGTTGAGTACATGGTATACATTATAATGTAAATAGAGCTGAAGTCCATGAAGTTAAACAATGAGGTCTGTAAATTCACTGCTTTGCCACTATGGCTGCGCCAGGGTGGAGGGTGGGGCTAATCAGACAGAGGCTGGTCCTGGGCTCATGGGAGGGGTTAATGACGGTGTTTGGGGAGGTGACTGACAGAGAGGTCCGTCTGAACTCTGATACCGAGCTGTTGGAGGTCCCGTCGTTAAGGAAGTGGAGCCGGTTGCCGAGGCTTTGTCCGAGGGCTTTCACGGCGGCCTTGCGCACCGAGCCCGACAACAGGAAGTACATCACAGGGTCCAGGACGGCGTTGAAGGCGGAGAACAACAACATGACCTCATTGGTGCTGTCCACCAGGCGCAAGTAATCGCAGGATGGGGATTGGCTGAGCTGGGAGAGGACGTAGAATGGGCGGAAGGCGTGGTAGGGCCCGAAGCAGACTGTGAACAGGAAGAGCACGAAGAAGGACTTCCTGGCGGCGCTACCGTAGCGGTGGGCATTGGGGAGGTCAGGTTTATCCCTGGACACCTTGAGGAGGCGCATGGCTATCTTCCCATAGGAGACCACCAGCAGGCAGAACACCCCCCAGAACAGCAGCACCAGAGCCATGTTGAAGTAAGCCTTCCCCTTCGCCCCACGCCGCTGCTTATACTGGAAACACTTCCCAGGTTCCTCGTTTCCCTCCGACATGGCGATCATGGGCACGGCCGCCGCCAGGGACAGCCCCCAGAGCGCCCCGCACACCACCCAGCTCCATCCCCCGCCTCTCAGCCTCCTGGCCAGGCCCCTCCCCGCTCCGCCCCGCCCCTTCAGCTTCACATACCTATCCAGACTAATGAACCCCAGCAGAGTGATACTCATGTACATGTTCATGTAGAAGAGGTTGCCCACCACTTTACAGACCAGGGGGCCGAGGACCCAGCGGTTGCCGTTAGCATGGTAGAGGACTCTGAAGGGAAGGCAGACCAGGAGCACCAGGTCAGCTATGGCCACGTTGATGAGGAACACCCGGACAGAGTTCCTCCTGGAGTGGAGGAATACGAAGACCCACAGGGCCAGGAGATTACCTACCAGACCCAGGAGGATGAAGATGGAGTAGAAGAAGACCAGGGGGAGGCGCAGGGCACCGTCATCTAGATTACATAGGGTCTGGTTTGGAGAGGAGGAGGTAAAGGGGGGATAGGTGGCATTGGAGAGGGGGAAGGAAGAGGAGGTGGAAAGGGGGGAGGAGGGAAGAGTGGGCATTGTGTTGAAGCTGGGGTGTCTTTAGGCCCAGCAGATCTTCAGTGCTGTGGGAGATAGAGGGAGGGAGAGGCGGGGGTGGAGAGATGTTTTTTATTGATAAGGATGAAAAACAGAGAGAGAGGTCAATGCATTAATAAAAAAAGTGGGCTGTTAACAGGAAGGGACTTTGGTGGTTTGCATTGAAAAAACACTGTAAAAGCATTCAAATAACTAATCTATTTTTAAATGTCACCACATTTACCACTTCCCTTTCACAATGTTGTATTTCAACTCCCCTGTAGCAGGAAAAGAAGTAACGCAAAATCAACCACTACTTTAAGTGCAATTATTGTATTGTACCTATGACTTATCTTGGATTCACCACCTAGTAAACAATATGATTCACACACACAGGTTCACTGATGTCTTTATTAAGACAGGATCTCACTCACCATCCAGATTCCCCCCATGTCAGAGACTCTGCAGCTGTAGTTTGACTGTCCACTGTCCAGAATGTGTGTGTCGTTACATATCCTTTAACAGCCCCTGGTCCTACTGTCCCTTGGTTGTCAGGTTCAGTGGGATCGTGTTGGGACTTCTCTGGTTACTCTCCTACACACTTTTCTTTCTTTGTCTCTTTTGCTCAAAAGTATGAGTCTGTTACTCTGAGCTCTCCTCCCTTCTCTCACACTCTCGCTCTCTTTCCTCCTCTCTCTTCCTCTCTGGTCCTCTCTCTCTGTGCCTCGAGATGTTCTTCTCTCACGCCTCCCCCAACCACCCCTTGTCAGCTGTTAGCAGCCGTCAGAACCCTCAGACCACAGACCCCATCCTCCCCCTCCAGTGTGAAGTGCAGAGGGCAGGAAACCAGCGCTGTGAGACCACATACCCTGACAGTCACGTACTCCAACGCTGTGAGACCACATACCCTGACAGTCACGTACTCCAACGCTGTGAGACCACATACCCTGACAGTCACGTACTCCAACGCTGTGAGACCACATACCCTGACAGTCACGTACTCCAACGCTGTGAGACCACATACCCTGACAGTCACGTACTCCAACGCTGTGAGACCACATACCCTGACAGTCACGTACTCCAACGCTGTGAGACCACATACCCTGACAGTCACGTACTCCAACGCTGTGAGACCACATACCCTGACATACCCAGTCACGTACTCCAACGCTGTCACATACCCTGACAGTCACGCTGTGAGACCACATACCCTGACAGTCACGTACTCCAACGCTGTGAGACCACATACCCTGACAGTCACGTACTCCAACGCTGTGAGACCACATACCCTGACAGTCACGTACTCCAGCGCTGCGCTCTGCTCCTCATCCTCCACCTCTTCTTCTCTCTATCTGTCCAGTGTCGTCATCCTCCTTTCTCCTCTCCTCTTTGCTATCAGTTGGAGTGTTTCTGCAGTAAAGCAGGTAGCCCTCAGCCTTTGTCCTGTCTAAGAACCCTTTAGGTCCAGCACTACCAAGGTTATACTACAATAGGATGGTACAAAATGGAACACTTTTTTTTATGAAGCTTGAACCCAATCCCTCCATCTCTCTCTGTCTCTGTCTCTCTCTCTCCCTCCCTCTCTCTCTGTGTCCCTGTCTTGTAGCCTCACTGTGTCCTGCTGGCCTCTAAGGAGAACTCAGCTCCTGTCAAGCTGGGGGGGTTTGGAGTGGCCATACAACTAGGAGAATCAGGCCTGGTGGCAGGAGGTACTCTATATTCTCTCTGGGACTGTGTATTTGTCATTCTCTCCTCTCTCTCGTATCTGTGTGTAAACCCACACTCGAACCCCCCATTCCTCCCCAGGTCGAGTAGGCACGCCCCACTTCATGGCCCCAGAGGTGGTGAAGAGAGAGCCGTATGGGAAGCCTGTGGATGTGTGGGGCTGTGGAGTCATCCTGTTCATCCTGCTGTCTGGCTGCTTGCCCTTCTACGGTACCAAGGAACGCCTGTTTGAGGCTATCATTAAGGGGAAATATAAGGTAGTAGTTGATTTTCCAAAACTGCCCTCTAACACACACACACACACACACACACACACACACACACACACACACACACACACACACACACACACACACACACACACACACACACACACACACACACACACACACACACACACACACCCCCCAACCAACCAACCAACCAACCAACCGTCATTGCACGTGGTTGACAACCACAAGCTACGGCTTGGAAAGTTGCCCCAGCTGCATTTCCATCAAGGCCTTATTGAGGCCCATACAGAGCATTCAGAATGTACCATGTAGAACAGTCCTCATTCTTTCTTCTGGGCCTGGTGGGGGGTACATGGTAACCTTCCATCTATATCTATAGCTAGGTTAAAAAGCTCCAGGTATATACTGTGCCCAAGGTGATAAACGTATCTGGCATTCCCTCGGTTGCTGCAGCCCTACATCCATCTGAGAGCGTGTGTGTGTGTGTGTGTGTGTGTGTGACCCTCCCCTCTAGATGAACCCACGCCAGTGGAGCCACATCTCAGAGAGTGCCAAGGACCTGGTGCGTCGCATGCTGATGCTGGACCCCGCAGAGAGGATCACTGTCTACGAAGCCCTCAACCACCCCTGGCTTAAGGTGGGAACAAACATGCAGACACACTGATACACACACACATTCACATGCATGAACACACACACTAAAAGCCCTGTCTGCAAGATGCTGAATATGCAGACACACACTTAACCCCAACTGTAACACATGATTATAACCAGATGTGAAACTAACACTGGGTTAGTTGTTGTTTCCTCATAACTTCCTCCCTGTCAGGAGACGGCGCCCTGCATCAGCTACTTTCACAACCCAGAGAATACAGTCCACTTTATTGAGTGTAACCTGTGTTGTAGTGTTTTGCCTTTATTAGTGTGGTATTCACCTGTCTGTGAGGGACAGGTATTCACCTGTCTGTGAGGGACAGGTAT